>NW_025422444.1:0-76058 GCF_011764305.1 Mustela putorius furo | reverse complement strand
TCTGGGTGAGGCCAGGAGGTCCAGTCCCAGGCTGTGTCAGAAAGGGCATTAGTGCCCAGGTCAGCCTATATATTTGGGGTACAGCCATATGGCGTGCAGGTTGATCCTTATATGGGGTTTCTGGGTAACCCCAGAGGGCAATGTTTTTCTTCTGGAGGGTAGGCAGAGTGCTACATTGTATTTGGACTGCCAAACTGGAGGGCTTCTGGGCCAGTAGTCTGAGGACGGATGTCTGAGAACCCAAACTAGGCCTAGGATTCTGGGTGAGGGTATGGCAGGCACAATCTACAGACCTGAATCAATGTCTCGTGCATCTGAAGTCAGGGCGAGGATCAGACGATCGCTAAGGTTGGATATTCTGTCCCTGATGGCCCCTTCTTGAAGGGGGAGTGGATCACGAGGCCATGGGTGTTTTCCCATGATGAGAGTTGTGAGAAGCTCCCAACTGCAAAGATTCTTCTGCAGGACAATTGAGACCTGTTGCTTGGCTCGAAGACAAGTATTCTGAGTAGGGTTCTAGGGATGGAGGGATGGATAGCCCACCTCCCATTCCAATTTTCTCCACGCAACAAGACAGGTTAGATCTGCTGGATATGGGGGAGCAACCGAGGAGGCTGATTTGAAAAGGACTCTCCCGTGGATGTGTCCTAATATGAATTTGAGTATATGGAGACCTGGATTGAAGCGGTGGCACTGGGGCACTGAAGGGTTCTCCTAAAGAGAGGCTTTCACGCAGCTCCATCGTGCAAGTTTCCCATGTATAGATGAGATTTGTTCTGATGGGTGAGTCAAGAAACAGCCATATGCTGTTATTGAAATCCAGGCCTCTGAGGAGAGATGCCTGGAAACCAAAGCAATGAATCCGATATGTTTCTAGGGGCCTTTTCGTTCCTTTTTACCTCTGGGGACATCAATCTTCGGGGATGAGGGCCGGTAGTGCTCAGATGGGCCCAGATTGCCCCTGTATGTCCTGGGAAGCCACAAATATTGGGATGGCCTCAGGGACTTTGGAGGTTTATCCTATTAGTAGGGTTGTGGCCATTGGAATGGGCACATACAATTCCCTTGGAGAGGGCAAGCACAGTCGTCAGGTTTGGCTCCAGGGGCCTAGGCTGTAGGATGTGTAGGCCACGGCTGTTTGGACAGTTGTCTGAAAACACAAACTCGGCTTATGTTTCGGGGCATAAGTATGGCAGGACTGATCTACAGACCATGAGGAGAACTCTTCGGGATATGAAAAAAGGGCGAGTGTGAGGCTCTTGCTCAAGTTTGCCAATATATTTGGGGTACAGCCGAATGGCGTGCAGGTTGATCCTCATTTGGGGTTTCTGGGTAGCCCCAGATGGCAATGTTTTTCTTCTGGAGGGCAGGCAGGGTGCTGCATTTTAGTTCTCGATTGCCAAACTGGAGGGCTTGTGGGCCAGTAGTCTGAGGACGGAGGTCTGAGAACCCAAGCTAGGCCTCGGTTTCTGGGTGAGTATAAGGCACGCACAATCTACAGACCTGAATTAGGATCTCGTGCATCTGAAGTCAGGGCGAGGATCAGACGATCGCTCAGGTTGGACATTCTGTCCCTGATGGCCCCTTCTTGAAAGGGGGGTGGATTACGAGGCCATGGGGGTTTTCCCACGATGGGAGTTGTGAGAAGCTCCCAACTGCAAAGATTCTTCTGCAGGAAAATTGAGACCTGTTGGTTGGCACCAGCACAATGATTCCGAGCAGGGTTATAAGGATGGATGGCTGGGTAGCCCACCTCGCATTCCAAGAGTCTCCAAGCAACAGGACAGGAAGATCTGCTGGACCTGGGGGAGCAACCGAGGAGGCTGAGTTGAAATCGACTCACCCGTGGATGTGTCCTAATATGATTTTGTGTCTACGGAGACCTTGGAATGAAGCGGTGGCACTGGGACCCTGAATGGTTCTCCTAAAGAGAGGCTTTCACATAGCTCCATCGTGCAAGTTTCCCATGTGTAGATGAGAATTGTTCTGATGGGTGAATCAAGAAAGCCATATGCTGTTATTGAAATCCAGGCCTCTGAGGAGAGAAGCCTGGAAAACAAAGCAATGGATCCGATAGGTGCCTAGGGGCCGGTTCGTTCATTTTTACCTCTGGGCATATCAGACTAAGGGTCCTAATGCCGGTAGGTGCTCACAGGGGCCCAGATTTCCCCATTTGACCTGGGAAGCCACAAATATTGGGATGGCCTCAGGGAATTTGGAGGTTTATCCTATTAGTAGGGTTGTGGCCATTGGAATGGGCACATTCAATTCCCTTGGAGAGGGCAATCACAGTCGTCAGGTTTGGCTCCAGGGGCCTGAGCCTGTGTGGTGTGTAGGCCAGGGCTGTTTGGAAAGTTGTCTGAAAACACAAACTCGGCTTATGTTTCGGGTCATAGGTATGGCAGGACTGATCTACAGACCATGAGGAGAACTCTTCGGTATATGAAAAAAGGGCGAGTTTGAGGCTCTGCTCAAGTTTTTGTCTCTGGATATCGTGTCACTCATGGTCGTGAAATTTCCGGGTGACTTCATGGGAAATGGACGAGTCTTACTCTCTGGGGGTTTGGCCCCGTCCAAAGAGTTTGGGGTCCTTATGTGGGATGGAAGAAGTCCGTTGTTCTGTTGTTGTTGATTTGTTTTGTTTTGTTTTTCAACCTCAGGTGCCCCACTAAATGAGGGATTCCAGAGTAGAGCCCTGGGAAGGGGCGACTGGACAACCAGAAATATGGTTAAAAATTGGGGCCTAGGGACATGTTAAGCCCACAATGACATCTAATGGTCCAACCACTGAGAAGACGTACTAGAGGACAGGACTCACGCTGAGGGTCACAATGCGTGTTTATGCCTTCGTCGCACTCAAGAATGGGCGGGGCCTCAGGGTGAATGCAGGTTTCTCCAACACTGATGGTTGGACAACATGCCTACCACAAGGTTTCTTGCCATGGGTAAGAATGAGTTCTGATTTCTGCATCACTGTCACCCCTGAGCAGTGATTGGAGATAAGGTCTAGGTTCTGAAACCTGAAAACTGAGGTAGGGAATAGATGATGACCTAAGGCGATGGCGGGTCTGATGTGTTCAGTGTGCGGTCAGCTGTCTGGGTGTTGGTCACGAGGTCCGGGCTCAGGTTGTCAGACAGTGCATTAGTGCCCAGGTTTGACTATATATTTTGGGTGCCTTCGAGTGCCGTGTAGGTTCTTATCTGAAGAACTCTTCAGGATATGAAGAATGAGCGAGTCTGAGGCGCGTGCTCAGTCTTTTGTCTCTGGATTTTGTATCAGCGATGGCCGTGGAATGTTGGGAAGGCCTCCTGGGCCATAGACAAATCTTGCTCTCTGTGGATTTTGCCCGACCCAATTGTTTTTCGTCAATCTTTGGGATGGGACGACTCCTTTCAGGTTTGTTACCTCAGGTGTCCCACCAAAATTAGAATTCCAAAGCAGAGCCCTGGGGAAGAATGAAGGGACAACCCGAACTATGGTTAAAAATTGGGGCCTAGGGGCATGGCAAGCCCACTATGCTGTCACTCCATCCAGCCACTGAGAGGCCTTACCTGAGGACTGCGCTCAGGCTGAGGGTCTCAATGTGTGTTTGTGACCAATATGGCCTGTAAGCATGAGCGTGGCCTCATGGGCCACACTGGTTTCATTTAACCTGAACATTGGACAACATGCCAACCACAAGGTTTCTTGCCATAGGGAAAGAGTTCTGATTTCTGCATCATTTTCAAACCCGGGCCATGATTGGAGATAAGGTCTAGGTTCTGAAGCCTGAAAATCGAGGTTGAGAAGAGATGACGACCTAAGGCCATGGCGGGTCCGATGTGCTCAGGGGCGGCCAGCTGTCTGGGTGGGGTCAGGAGGACCAGGCTCAGGCTGTGTCTGAAAGGGCATTAGTTCCCTGGTCAGCCTATATATTTGGGGTACAGCCGAATGGCGTGCAGGTTGATCCTCATTTGGGGTTTCTGGGTAGCCCCAGAGAGCAATGTTTTTCTTCTGGAGGGCAGGCAGAGTGCTGCATTGTAGTTCTGGATTGCCAAACTGGAGGGATTGTGGGCCAGTAGTCTGAGGACGGAAGTTTGAGAACCCAAGCTAGGCCTAGGTTTTTGGGTGAGGATACGGCAAGCACAATCTACAGACTGAATCGAGATCTCGTGCATCTGAAGTCAGGGCGAGGATCAGACGAACGCTCAGGTTGGACATTCTGTCCCTGATGGCCCCTTCTTGAAGGGGGGTGGATCACGAGGCCATCGGGTTTTTCCCACGATGGGAGTTGTGAGAAGCTCCCAACTGCAAAGATTCTTCTGCAGGACAACTGAGACCTGTTGGTTGGCTCCAGGACGATTCATATCAGGGTTCTAAGGATGGATGGCTGGGTAGCCCACCTTCATTCCAATGGTCTCCAAGCAACAGGACAGGTTAGATCTGCTGGATCTGGGGGAGCAAGCGAGGAGGCTGAGTTGAAATGGACTCTCCAATGAATGTGTCCTAATATGATTTTGTGTCTATTGAGACCTTGGAATGAAGCGGTGGCTTGGGGCCTTGAAGGATTCTCATAAAGAGAGGCTTTCACACGGCACCATCGTGCAAGTTTCCCATGTGTAGATGAGATTTGTTCTGATGGGTGAGTCAAGAAACAGCAATATGCTGATTTTGAAATCCAGGCCTCTGAGGAGAGATGCCTGGAAATCAAAGCAATGGATGCGATAGGTGCCTAGGGTCCTGTTCGTTCCTTTTTACCTCTGGGGACATCAGTCTACGGGTCTGAGGTCAGGTAGGTTCTCAGAGGGGCCCAGATTGCCCCTATTTGTCCTGGGAAGCCACAAATATTGGGATGACCTCAGGGACTTTGGAGGTTTATCCTATTAGTAGGGTTGTGGCCATTCGAATGGGCACTTACAATTCCCTTGGAGAAGGCAAGCACAGTCGTCATGTTTGGCTCCAGGGGCCTGAGCCTGTAGGGTGTGTAGGCCAGGGCTGTTTGGACAGTTGTCTGAAAACACATACTCGGCTTATGTTTCGGGTCATAGGTATATCAGTACTGATCCACAGACCATGAGGAGAACTCTTCGGCATATGAAAAAAGGGCGAGTGTGAGGCTCTTGCTCAAGTTTTTGTCTCTGGATATCGTGTCACTCATGGTCGTGAAATTTCCGGGTGACTTCATGGGAAATGGACGAGTCTTACTCTCTGGGGGTTTGGCCCCGTCCAAAGAGTTCGGGGTCATTTTGTGGGATGGAAGAAGTCCGTTGTACTGTTGTTGTTGATTTGTTTTATTTTGTTTTTCAACCTCAGGTGTCCAACTAAATGAGGGATACCAGAGTAGAGCTCTGGGGAGGGGCGACGGGACAACCAGAAATCTGGTTAAAAATTGGGACCTAGGGACATGTCAAGCACATTATGACACCTAATTTTCCAGCCACTGAGAGGACGTACTAGAGGACAGGATTCAAGCTGAGGTTCACAATGCGTGTTTATGCACTCGTCGCACTCAAGAATGGGCGGGGCCTCAGGGTGAAGGATGTTTTCTCCTACACTGAACGTTGGACAACATGCCAACCACAAGGTTTCTTGCCATGGGTAAGGAAGAGTTCTGATTACTGCATCACAGTCATCCCTGGGCAGTGATTGGAGATAAGGTCTAGGTTCTGAAGCCAGAAAACTGAGGTAAGCAAGAGATGATGACATAAGGCGATGGCAGGTCTGATGTGCTCAGTGTGCGGTTTGCTGTCTGGGTGTTGGTCACGAGGTCCGGGCTCAGGATCTCAGACAGTACATTAGTGCCCAGGTTAGAAAATATATTTTGGGTGCCTTCGATGCCGTGTAGGTTCTATCTGAAGAACTCTTCAGGATATGTAGAGTGAGCGAGTCTGAGGCGCGTGCTTAGGCTTTTGTCTCTGGAGATTATATCAGCGATGGCCGTGGAATGTTGGGGAGGCATCATGGGCAATGGACGAATCTTGCTCTCTGTGGATTTGGCCCGATCCGAATTGTTTTTCGTCAATCTGTGGGATGGGAGGACTCCTTTCAGGTTTGTGACCTCAGGTGTCCCACCAAAAGAGGAATTCCAAAGCAGAGCCCTGGGGAAGAGTGAAGGGACAACCCGAACTATGGTTAAAAATTGGGGCCTAGGGGCATGGCAAGCCCAATATGCTGTCTCTCCATCCAGCCACTGAGAGGCCTTACCTGAGTACTGGGCTCAGGCTGAGGGTCACAATGGGTGTTTGTGACCAATGTGGCCCGCAAGCATGGGCGGGGCCTCATGGGCCACACTGGTTTCAAGTACACTGAACCTTGGACAACATGCCAACCACAAGGTTTCTTGCCATGGGGAAAGAGTTCTGATTTCTGGATCATTTTCAAACCCGGGCCATGATTGGAGATAAGGTGTAGGTTCTGAAGCCAGAAAACCGAGGTTGAGAAGAGATGACGAACTAAGGCCATGGCGAGTCCGATGTGCTCATTGTGTGGCCAGCTGTCTGGGTGGGGCCAGGAGGTCCAGGATCAGGCTGTGTCAGAAAGGGCATTAGTGCCCAGGTCAGCCTATATATATGGGGTACAGCCGAATGGCGTGCAGGTTGATCCTCATTTGGGGTTTCTGGATAGCCCCAGAGGGCAATGTTTTTCTTCTGGAGGGCAGGCAGAGTGCGCATTGCAGTTCTGGATTGCCAAACTGGAGGGCTGGTTGGCCTGTAGTCTGAGGACGGAAGTCTGAGAACCCAAGCTAGGCCTAGGTTTCTGGGTGAGGATATGGCAGGCACAATCTACAGACCTGAATCGAGATCTCGTGCATCTGAAGTCAGGGCGAGGATCAGACGATCGCTCAGGTTGGACATTGTGTCCCTGATGGCCCCTTCTTGAAAGGGGTTGGATCACGAGGCCATGGGGGTTTTCCCTCGATGGGAGTTGTGAGAAGCTCCCAACTGCAAAGATTCTTCTGCAGGACAAATGAGACCTGTTGGTTGGTTCCAATACAATGATTCCCAGCAGGGTTCTAAGGATGGATGGCTGGGTAGCACACCTCGCATTCCAAGAGTCTCCAAGCAGCAGGACAGGATAGATCTGCTGGACCTGGGGGAACAAACGAGGAGGCTGAGTTGAAATGGACTCTCCCGTGGATGTGTCCTAATATGATTTTGTGTCTATGGAGACCTTGGAATGAAGCGGTGGCACTGGGACCCTGAAGGGTTCTCCTAAAGAGAGGCTTTCACATAGCTCCATCATGCAAGTTTCCCATGTGTAGATGAGATTTGTACTGATGGGTGAATCAAGAAAGCCATATGCTGTTATTGAAATCCAGGCCGCTGAGGAGAGAAGCCTGGAAAACAAAGCAATGGATCCGAAAGGTGCCTAGGGGTCTGTTCGTACCTTTTTACCTCTGGGCATATCAGACTAAGGGTCCTAATGCCGGTAGGTGCTCAGAGGGGCCCAGATTGCCCCATTTGTCCTGGGAGGCCACAAATATTGGGATGGCCTCAGGGACTTTGGAGGTTTATCCTATTAGCAGGGTTGTGGCCATTGGAATGGGCACATACAATTCCCTTGGAGACGGCAATCACAGTCGTCAGGTTTGGCTCCAGGGGCCTGAGCCTGTGTGGTGTGTAAGCCAGGGCTGTTTGAAAGTTGTCTGAAAACACAAACTCGGCTTATGTTTCGGGTCATAGGTATGGCAGGACTGATCTACAGACCATGAGGAGAACTCTTCGGGATATGAAAAAAGGGCGAGTTTGAAGCTCTGCTCAAGTTTTTGTCTCTGGATATCGTGTCACTCATGGTCGTGAAATTTCCGGGTGACCTCATGGTAAATGGACGAGTCTTATTCTCTGGGGGTTTGGCCCCGTCCAAAGAGTTTGGGGTCCTTATGTGGGATGGAAGAAGTCCGTTGTTCTGTTGTTGTTGATTTGTTTTGTTTTGTTTTTCAACCTAAGGTGCCCCACTAAATGAGGGATTCCAGAGTAGAGCCCTGGGGAGGGGCGACTGGACAACCAGAAATTTGGTTAAAAATTGGGGCCTAGGGACATGTCAAGCCCATTATGACATCTAATGTTCCAGCCACTGAGAGGACGTACTAGAGGACAGGACTCACGTTGAGGGTCACAATGCGTGTTTATGCCCTCGTCGCACTCAAGAATGGGCGGGGACTCAGGTGAATGCTGGTTTCTCCTACACTGAACGTTGGACAACATGCCAACCACAAGGTATCTTGCCATGGGTAAGGAAGAGTTCTGATTTTTGCATCACAGTCATCCCTGGGCAGTGATTGGAGATAAGGTCTAGGTTCTGAAGCCTGAAAACTGAGGTAGGGAAGAGATGAAGACCTAAGGCCATGGCGGGTCTGATGTGCTCAGTGTGCGGTCAGCTGTCTGGGTGTTGGTCACGAGGTCCGGGCTCAGGTTGTCAGACAGTGCCTTAGTGACCAGGTTCGACTATATATTTTGGGTGCCTTCGAGTGCCGTGTAGGTTCTTATCTGAAGTACTCTTCAGGATATGAAGAATGAGCGAGTCTGAGGCGCGTGCTCAGGCTTTTGTCTCTGGATTTTTTTATCAGCGATCGCCGTGGAATGTTGGGGAGGCCTCATGGGCGATGGACGAATCTTGCTGTCTGTGGACTTGGCCCGATCTCAATTGTTTTTTGTCAATCTGTGGGATGGGAGGACTCCTTTCAGGTTTGTTACCTCAGGTGTCCCACCAAAAGAGGAATTCCAAAGCAGAGCCCTGGGGAAGAGTGAAGGGACAACCCGAACTATGGTTAAAAATTGAGGCCTAGGGGCATGGCAAGCCCAATATGCTGTCTCTCCATCCAGCCACTGAGAGGCCTTACCTGAGGACTGGGCTTAGGCTGAGGGTCACAATGTGTGTTTGTGACCAATGTGGTCCGCATGCATGGGCTGGGCCTCATGGGCCACACTGGTTGCAACTACACTGAACCTTGGACAACATGCCAACCACAAGGTTTCTTGCCATGGGGAAAGATTTCTGATTTCTGCATCATTTTCAAACGCGGGCCGTGAATGATGATAAGGTCTAGGTTCTAAAGCCTGAAAACCGAGGTTGAGAAAGATGACGACGTAAGGCCATGGCGGTTCCGTTGTGCTCAGTGTGCGGCCAGCTCTCTGGGTGGGGCCAGGAGGTCCAGGATCAGGCTGTGTCAGAAAGGGCATTAGTGCCCAGGTCAGCCTATATATTTGGGGTACAGCCGAATGTGTGCCCTATTGATCCTCATTTGGGGTTTCTGGGTAGCCCCAGAGGGCCATGTTTTTCTTCTGGAGGGCAGGCAGGGTGCTGCATTGTAGTTCTTGATTGCCAAACTGGAGGGCTTGTGGGCCAGTAGTCTGAGGACGGAGGTCTGAGAACCCAAGCTAGGCCTCGGTTTCTTGGTGAGTATATGGAACGCACAATCTACAGACCTGAATTGAGATCTTGTGCATCTGAAGTCAGGGCAAGGATCAGACGATCGCTCAGGTTGGACATTCTGTCCCTGATGGCCCCTTCTTGAAAGGGGCGTGGATCACGAGGCCATGGGGTTTTCCCGGGATGGGAGTTGTGAGAAGCTCCCAACTGCAAAGATTCTTCTGCAGGACAATTGAGACCTGTTGGTTGGCACCAGGACTATGATTCCGAGCAGGGTTCTAAGGATGGATGGCTGGGTAGCCCACCTCGCATTCCAAGTGTCTCCAAGCAACTGGACAGGATAGATCTGCTGGACCTGGGGAAGCAACCGAGGAGGCTGAGTTGAAATGGACTCTGCCGTGGATGTGTCCTAATATGATTTTGTGTCTATGGAGACCTTGGAATGAAGCGGTGGCACTGGGACCCTGAAGGGTTCTCCTAAAGAGAGGCTTTCACATAGCTCCATCGTGCAAGTTTCCCATGAGTAGATGAGATTTTTTCTGATGGGTGAATCAAGAAAGCCATATGCTGTTATTGAAATCCAGGCCTATGAGGAGAGATGCCTGGAAAACAAAGCAATGGATCCGATAGGTGCCTAGGGGCCTGTTCGTTCCTTTTTACCTCTGGGCATATCAGACTACGGGTCTGAATGCTGGTAGGTACTCAGATGGGCCCGGATAGCCCCATTTGTCATCGGAAGCCACGAATATTGGGATGGCCTCAGGGACTTTGGAGGTTTATCCTATTAGTAGGGTTGTTGCCATTGGAATGGACACATACAATTCCCTTGGAGAGGGCAATCACAGTCGTCAGATATGGCTCCAGGGGCCTGAGCCTGTAGGGTGTGTAGGCCAGGGCTGTTTGGACAGTTGTCTGAAAACTCAAACTCGGCTTATGTTTCGGGTCATAGGTATGGCAGGATTGATCTACAGACCATGAGGAGAACTCTTCGGGATATGAAAAAAGGGCGAGTTTAGGCTCTGCTCAAGTTTTTGTCTCTGGTTATCGTGTCACTCATGCTCGTGAAATTTCCAGCTGACTTCATGGGAAATGGACGAGTCTTATTCTCTGGGGATTTGGCCCCGTCCAAAGCGTTTGGGGTCATTCTGTGGGATGGAAGAAGTCCGTTGTTCTGTTGTTGTTGATTTGTTTTGTTTTGTTTTTCAACCTCAGGTGCCCCACTAAATGAGGGATTCCATAGTAGAGCCCTGGGGAGGGGCGACTGTACAACCAGAAATCTGGTTAAAAATTGGGGCCTAGGGACATGTCAAGCCCATTATGACATCTAATGGCCCAGCCACTGAGAGGACGTACTAGAGGACAGGACTCACGTTGAGGGTCACAATGCGTGTTTATGCCCTCGTCGCACTCAAGAATGGGCGGGGCCTCAGGGTGAATGCTGGTTTCTCCTACACTGAACGTTGGACAACATGCCAACCACAAGGTATCTTGCCATGGGTAAGGAAGAGTTCTGATTTCTGCATCACAGTCACCCCTGGGCAGTGATTGGAGATAAGGTCTAGGTTCTGAAGCCTGAAAACTGAGGTAGGGAAGAGATGATGACCTAAGGCCATGGCAGGTCTGATGTGCTCAGTGTGCGGTCAGCTGTCTGGGTGTTGGTCACGAGGTCCAGGCTCAGGTTGTCAGACAGTGCATTAGTGCCCAGGTTAGACTATATATTTTGGGTGCCTTCGAGTGCCGTGTAGGTTCTTATCTGAAGAACTCTTCAGGATATGAAAAATGAGCGAGTCTGAGGCGCGTGCTCAGGCTTTTGTCTCTGGATTTTTTAATCAGCGATCGCCGTGGAATGTTGGGGAGGCCTCATGGGCGATGGACGAATCTTGCTGTCTGTGGACTTGGCCCGATCCTAATTGTTTTTCGTCAATCTGTGGGATGGGAGGACTCCTTTCAGGTTTGTTACCTCAGGTGTCCCACCAAAAGAGGAATTCCAAAGCAGAGCCCTGGGGAAGAGTGAAGGGACAACCCGAACTATGGTTAAAAATTGAGGCCTAGGGGCATGGCAAGCCCAATATGCTGTCTCTCCATCCAGCCACTGAGAGGCCTTACCTGAGGACTGGGCTTAGGCTGAGGGTCACAATGTGTGTTTGTGACCAATGATGCCCGCAAGGATGGGCGGGGCCTCATAGGCCCCACTGGTTGCAACTACACTGAACCTTGGACAACATGCCAACCACAAGGTTTCTTGCCATGGGGAAAGATTTCTGATTTCTGCATCATTTTCAAACCCGGGCCTCGATTGATGATATGGTCCAGGTTCTAAAGCCTGAAAACCGAGGTTGAGAAGAGATGACGACCTATGGCCATGACGGGTCTGATGTGCTCAGTGTGCGGCCAGCTCTCTGGGTGGGGCCAGGAGGTCCAGGATCAGGCTGTGTCAGAAAGGGCATTAGTGCCCAGGTAAGCCTATATATTTGGGGTACAGCCGAATGTGTGCCCTGTTGATCCTCATTTGGGGTTTCTGGGTAGCCCCAGAGGGCCATGTTTTTCTTCTGGAGGGCAGGCAGGGTGCTGCATTGTAGTTCTTGATTGCCAAACTGGAGGGCTTGTGGGCCAGTAGTCTGAGGACGGAGGTCTGAGAACCCAAGCTAGGCCTCGGTTTCTGGGTGAGTATATGGAACACACAATCTACAGACCTGAATTGAGATCTCGTGTATCTGAAGTCAGGGCGAGGATCAGACGATCGCTCAGGTTGGACATTCTGTCCCTGATGGCCCCTTCTTGAAAGGGTGGTGGATCACGAGGCCATGGGGTTTTCCCGGGATGGGAGTTGTGAGAAGCTCCCAACTGCAAAGATTCTTCTGCAGGACAATTGAGACCTGTTGGTTGGCACCAGGACAATGATTCCGAGCAGGGTTCTAAGGATGGATGGCTGGGTAGCCCACCTCGCTTTCCAAGTGTCTCCAAGCAACTGGACAGGATAGATCTGCTGGACCTGGGGGAGCAACCGAGGAGGCTGAGTTGAAATGGACTCTGCCGTGGATGTGTCCTAATATGATTTTGTGTCTATGGAGACCTTGGAATGAAGCGGTGGCACTGGGACCCTGAAGGGTTCTCCTAAAGAGAGGCTTTCACATAGCTCCATCGTGCAAGTTTCCCATGAGTAGATGAGATTTTTTCTGATGGGTGAATCAAGAAAGCCATATGCTGTTATTGAAATCCAGGCCTCTGAGGAGAGATGCCTGGAAAACAAAGCAATGGATCCGAAAGGTGCCTAGGGGCCTGTTCGTTCCTTTTAACCTCTGAGCCTATCAGACTACGGGTCTGAATGCTGGTAGGTACTCAGATGGGCCCGGATAGCCCCATTTGTCATCGGAAGCCACAAATATTGGGATGGCCTCAGTTAATTTGGAGGTTTATCCTATTAGTAGGTTTGTTGCCATTGGAATGGGCACATACAATTCCCTTGGAGACGGCAATCACAGTCGTCAGGTATGGCTCCAGGGGCCTGAGCCTGTAGGTTGTGTAGGCCAGGGCTGTTTGGACAGTTGTCTGAAAACTCAAACTCGGCTTATGTTTCGGGTCATAGGTATGGCAGGATTGATCTACAGACCATGAGGAGAACTCTTCGGGATATGAAAAAAGGGCGAGTTTAGGCTCTGCTCAAGTTTTTGTCTCTGGATATCGTGTCACTCATGCTCGTGAAATTTCCGGCTGACTTTTGGGAAATGGACGAGTCTTATTCTCTGGGGGTTTGGCCCCGTCCAAAGAGTTTGGGGTCATTCTGTGGGATGGAAGAAGTCCGTTGTTCTGTTGTTGTTGATTTGTTTTGTTTTGTTTTTCAACCTCAGGTGCCCCACTAAATGAGGGAATCCAGAGTAGAGCCCTGGGGAGGGGCGTCTGGACAACCAGAAATCTGGTTAAAAATTGGGGCCTAGGGACATGTCAAGCCCATTATGACATCTAATGGTCCAGCCAGTGAGAGGACGTACTAGAGGACAGGACTCACGCTGAGGGTCACAATGCGTGTTTATGCCCTCGTCGCACTCAAGAATGGGCGGGGCCTCAGGGTGAATGCCGGTTTCTCCTACACTGAAGGTTGGACGACATGCCGACCACAAGGTTTCTTGCCATGGTTAACGAAGAGTTCTGATTTCTGTATCACTGTCACCCCTGGGCAGTGATTGGAGATAAGGTCTAGGTTCTGAAGCCTGAAAACGGAGGTAGGGAAGAGATGATGACCTAAGGCCATGGCGGGTCTGATGTGCTCAGTGTGCGGTCAGCTGTCTGGTTGTTGGTCACGAGTTCCGGGATCATGTTGTCAGGCAGTGCGATAGTTCCCAGGTTAGCCTATATATTTTGGGTGCCTTCGAGTGCCTTGTAGGTTCTTATCTGAAGAACTCTTCAGGATATGTAGAATGACCGAGTCTGTGGCGCGTGCTCAGGCTTTTGTCTCTGGATTTTGTATCAGCGATGGCCGTGGAATGTTGGGGAGGGCTCATGGGCTATGGACGAATCTTGCTCTATGTGGATTGGGCCCGAACCCAATTGTTTTTCGTCAATCTGTGGGATGGGAAGACTCCTTTCATGTTTGTTACCTCAGGTGTCCCACCAAAAGAGGAATTCCAAAGCAGAGACCTGGGGAAGAGTGAAGGGACAACCCGAACTATGGTTAAAAATTGGGGCCTAGGGGCCTGGCAAGCCCAATATGCTGTCTCTCCATCCAGCCACTGAGAGGCCTTACCTGAGGACTGGGCTCAGGCTGACGGTCACAATGTGTGTTTGTGACCAATGTGCCCCGCAAGCATGGGCCGGGCCTCATGGGCCACACTGGTTTCAAATACACTGAGACTTGGACAACATGGCAACCACAAGAGACAGAGTTCTGATTTCTGCATCACTTTCAAACCCAGGCAGTGATTGGAGACAAGGTCTAGGTTCTGAAGCCTGAAAACCGAGGTTGAGAAGAGATGACGACCTAAGGCCATCGCGGTTCCGATGTGCTCAGTGTGCGCCCAGCTATCTGGGTGGGGCCAGGAGGTCCATGCTCAGGCTGTGTCAGAAAGGGCATTAGTGCCCAGGTCAGCCTATATATTTGGGGTACAGCCGAATGGCGTGCAGGTTGATCCTCATTGGGCGTTTCTGGGTAGCCCAAGAGGGCAATATTTTTCTTCTGGATGGCAGGCAGAGTGCTGCATTGTAGTTCTGGATTGCCAAATTGGAGGGCTTGTTGGCCAGTAGTCTGAGGACAGAAGTCTGAGAACCCAAGCTAGTCCTAGGATTCTGGGTGAGGACATGGGAGGCACAATCTACAGATCTGAATCGATATCTCCCGCATCTGAAGTCAGGGCAAGGAACAGACGATAGCTCAGTTTGGACATTCTGTCCCTGATGGCCCCTTCTTAAAGGGGGGGTGGATCACGAGGCCATGTGGGTTTTCCCTTGATGGGAGTTTTGATAAGAACCCTACTGCAAAGATTCTTCTGCAGGTCAATTGAGACCTGTTGGTTGGCTCCAGGACAACGATTCCGATCAGGGTTCTAAGGATGGATGGCTGGGTAGACCTCCTCGCATTCCAATTGTCTCCAAGCAACAAGACAGGTTAGATCTGCTGGATCTGGGGGAGCAACCGAGGAGGCTGAGTTGAAATTGACTCTCCCGTGGATGTGTCCTAATATGATTCTGTGTCTATGGAGACCTTGGAATGAAGCGGTGGCACTGGGGCCCTGAAGGGTTCTCCTAAGAGAGGCTTTCACACAGCTCCATCGTGCAAGTTTCCCAAGTGTAGATGAGATTTGTTCTGATGGGTGAGTCAAGAAACAGCCATATGCTGTTATTGAAATCCAGGCCTCTGAGGAGAGATGCCTGGAAAACAAAGCAATGGATATGATAGGTGCCTAGGGGTCTGTTCCTTCCTTTTTACCTCTGGAGACATCAGTCTACGTGTCTGAGTGCCGGTAGGTGCTCAGATGGGCTAAGATTGCCCCTGTTTGTCCTGGGAAGCCACAAATATTGAGATGGCCTCAGGGATTTTGGAGGTTTATACTCTTAGTAGGGTTGTGGCCATTGCAATGGGCACATAAAATTCCCTTAGAGAGGTCAAGCACCGTCGTCAGGTTTGGCTCCAGGGGCCTGAGCCTGTAGGGTGTGTAGGCCAGGGCTGTTTGGACAGTTGTCTGAAACCACTAACTCGGCATATGTTTCGGGTCATAGGTATGAAGGACTGATCTACAGACCATGAGGAGAACTCTTCGGGATATGAAAAAGGGGCGAGTGTGAGGCTCTTGCTCAAGTTTTTGTCTCTGGATATCATGTCACTCATGGTCGTGAAATTTCCGGGTGACTTCATGGGAAATGAACGAGTCTTATTCTCTGGGGGTTTGGCCCCGTCCAAAGAGTTTGGGGTCATTCTGTGGGATGGAAGAAGTCCGTTGTTCTGTTGTTGTTGATTTGTTTTGTTTTGTTTTTCATCCTCAGGTGTGCCACCAAATGAGGGATTCCAGAGTAGAGCCCTGGGGAAGGGAGACTGGACAACCAGAAATCTGGTTAAAAATTGGGGCCTAGGGACATGTCAAGCTCATTATGACATCTAATGGTCCAGCTACTGAGAGGACGTACTAGAGGACAGGACTCACGCTGAGGGTCACAATGCGTGTTTATGTCCTCGTCGCACTCACGAATTGGTGGGACCTCAGGGTGAATGCTGGTTTCCCCTACACTGAACCTTGGACAACGTGGCAACCACATGGTTTCTTTCCGTGGATAAAGAGGAGTTCTGATTTCTGCACACACTCACCCCTGGACAGTGATTGGAGATAACGTCTAGGTTCTGAAGCCTGAAAACTTAGATAGGGAAGAGATTATGACCTAAGACCACGGCGGGTCTTATGGGCTCAGGGTGCGGTCAGCTATTCAGGAGGTTCCGGGTCAGGTTGTGTCAGACAGTGCATTACTGCCCAGGTTAGACTATATAATTTGGGTACATTCGAGTGCCGTGTAGGTTTATTCTCATTTAATGTGCCCGGGCAGCTCATTAGGCAATATTTTGTTTCTAGAGGGCAGGCAGAGAGCTCCAATGATGGTCCGGAATTGCCAAACTTGTGGGCTTTGGGGCCAGGAGTGTTAGGACGGAAGTCTGAGAACACAAGCTAGACTTGGGATTCAGGGCGAGGTCACGGCATGTACCTCCTGAAGATCTGAAGCAATATCTCATTCATCTGAAGTCAGAGCGAGGATCAGACGTTGGCTCAGCTTGGATTTTCTGTTCATGACGGCCCCTTCATGAAGGGAGCTGAAACTCGAGGCCGTGGAGGTTTTCCCACGTTTGGAGTGGTGGGATGCCTCCTCCTAGAATTCCTTCTGTGGGACAATTGAGACCTGTTGGACAGCTCCAGGACATCTCATATGGATGAGTCCAGACCAACGTTCGAGGATGGATGACTGGGAAGCCCGCCTCTCATTCCAATTGTCTCCTAGCGACAAGACAGTTTAGATCTGATGGCTCTGCGGGAGCAACCGGGGTGGCTGAGTTGAAATGGACTTTCCTGAGGATGGGTCTAATGTGTGTTTGTGTCCATGAGGGCCTTGGAATGGGGCGGTGGCACCGGGACCCTGAAGTATTCTTCTAAGCTTTTGACATAGCTCCCATGCACAAGTTTCCTTGTGGAGACGAGGTTTGTTCTGATGGGTGCCTCAGGAAAACCCCAATGCTGGTATTGGAATCCAGGGTTTTGAGGAGACATGCCTGTAAACCAAAGCAATGGATCCGATTTTGGCCGAGGGTCCTGTCTGGTTCAATCTTCTTCTCTGGGGACATCCATCTAGGGTATGAGTGGAGGTAGATGCTCAACTGTTGACAGACTGACCTTTTTTTGTCCCGGGTGACCTATACTATTGGGATGGCCTCAGGGACTTTGGAGGGTTTTCCTAATTTGTACGATTTTGGTCAATGGAATGGGCAGAATTCCCATGGATTGGGTAAGCACAGTCCTAATGTGTGGCTCCAGGATCCCCAGCCTGGATGGTGTTAGGCCGAGGACTTTGAGGACAGAAGTCTGAAAACACAAACTCAGCTTATGTTTGGGGACGTAAGTATGGCAGACCCGATCTACAAACCATGAGAAGACATCTTCAGGATATGAAGATAGTGCGAGTCTGAGGTGCTCGCTCAGGCTTTTGTCTCTGGATTTTGTTTCAGCGATGTCCGTGGAATGTCGAGGAGGCCTCATGGTCCATGGACGAATCTTGCTCTCTGTGGATTTGGCCCAATCCCAATTGTTTTTCGTAAATCTGTTTGATGGAGTACTCCTTTCAGGGTTGTTACCTCAGGTTTCCCACCAAAAGAGGAGTTCCAAAGCGGAGCCCTGGGGAAGAGTGAAGGGACAACCCGAACTATGGTTAAAAATTGGGGCCTAGTGGCATGGCAAGCCCAATATGCTGTCTCTTCATCCAGCCACTGAGAGGCCTTACCTGAGGACTGGGCTAAGGCTGAGGGTCACAATGTGTGTTTGCCACCTATGTGGCCCGTGAGCAATGGTGGGGCCTCATCGGACACACAGGTATCCACTACACTGAACATTATAAAACAAGCCTACCACAAGGTTTCTTGCCATCGGGAAGGAGTTCTGATTTCTGCATCATTTTCAAACATGGGCAGTGATTGGAGATAAGGTCTAGGTCCTAAATCCTGAAAACCGAGGTTGGGAAGAGATAACGACCTAAGGCAATTACTGGTCCAATGTGCTCAGTGAGCGGCCAGCTGTATGGGTTGGGCCAGGAGGTCCAGGCTCAGCCTCTGTCAGAAAGGGCATTATTGCCCAGGTCAGCCTATATATTTTGGGTACAGCCAAATGGCGTGGAGGTTGATCTCATTTGGGGTTTCTGGGTAGCCCAAGAAGGCAATGTTTTTCTTCTGGAGGGCAGGCAGAGTGCTGCAGTATAATTCTGGATTGCCAAACTGGAGGGCTTGTGGGCCATTAGTCTGAGCATGGAAGTCTGAGGACATAAGCTTGGCTTAGGTTTCTGGGTGAGGACATGGCAGGAACAATCTACAGACCTGAACCGAGATCTCGTGCATCTGAAGTCAGGGTGAGGATCAGAAGATCGCTCAGGTTGGACCTTATGTACCAGAGGGCCCCTTCATGAAGGGGGGAGGGATCACGACGTCATGGGAGTTTTCTCACAATGGGAGTTGTGAGAAGCTCCCAACTTCAAAGATTCTTCTGCATGACAATTGAGATCTGTTGGTTGGCTCCAGGCTAAGGATTCCGAGCAGGGTTCTAAGGATGGATGGCGGGGTAGGCCACTTCGCATTCCAATCGTCTCCTAGCAAGAAGACAAGTTGGAATTGCTGGATCTCCAGGAGCAACCGAATACGCTGTGTTGAAATGGACTCTCCTGTGGATGGGTCCTAATATGTTTTTGTGTCTATGGATACCTTGTAATGACGCGGTGGCACTGGGGCCATGAAGGGTTCTCCTAAAAAGAGGCTTTGACATCGCTCACACGTGCAAGTTTCCCATGTGTAGATGAGATTTGTTCTGATGGGTGAGTCAAGAAACAGCCATATGCTGGTATTGAAATCCAGTTTTCTGAGGAGAGATGCCTGGAAACCAAGGCAATGGATCCGATTAGGGCCTAGGGGCCTGTTCGTTCCTTTGTACCTCTGGGGATATCAGTCTACAAGTCTGAGTGCAGGTAGGTTCTCAGATAGGCTCAGATTGCTCCTTTTTGTCCTGGGAAGCCACCACTATTGGGATGGCTTCAGGGACTGGGAAGCCACCACTATTGGGATGGCCTCAGGGAGTTTGGAGGTTTATCCTATTAGTAGCGTTGTGGCCATTGGAATGGGCACACAGAATTCCCTTGGAGAGGGCAAGTACAGTCCTCACCTTGGCTCCAGGGGCCTAAGCCTGTAGGCTGTGTAGGCTAGGGCTGTTTGGACAGTTTTCTGAAAACACAAACTCGGCTTATGTTTCGGGTCATAGGAATGGCAGGACTGATCTACAGACCATGAGGAGAACTCTTCGGGATATGAAAAATGGCGAGTGTGAGGCTCTTGCTCAAGTATTTATCTCTGGATATCGTGCCTTTCATGGACATGAAATTTCCGGGTGACTTAATGGGAAATGGACGAGTCTTACTCCCTGGGGGTTTGGCCCAGTCCAAAGAGTTTGGGGTCATTTTGTGGGATGGAAGAAGTCCGTTTTTTGTTGTTGTTTTGTTTGTTTTGTTTTTCAAACTCAGGTGTCCCACCAAATGAGGGATTCCAGAGTAGAGCCCTGGGGAGGGGCGATTGGACAACCAGAAAGCTGGTTAAAATTGGGGCCTAGAGACAGCTAGACTTGGGTTTCAGGGCGAGGGCACGGCATGTACCCACTGAAGATCTGAAGCAATATCTCATACATCTGAAGTCAGAGCGAGGATCAGACGTTGGCTCAGCTTGGATTTTCTGTTCATGTCGGCGGCTTCATAAAGGGAGCCGAATCCTGAGGCCGTGGAGGTTTTCCCACGTTGGGAGTGGTGGGATGCCCCCTCCTAGGATTCCTTCTGCGGGACAATTGAGACCTGTTGGACAGCTCCAGGACATCCCATAAGGATGAGTCCAGACCAATGTTTGAGGATGGATGCCTGGGAAGCCCGCCTCGCATTCCAATTGTCTCCTAGTGACAAGACAGTTTAGATCTGATGGCTCTGCGGGCGCAACCGGGGTGGCTGAGTTGAAATGGACTTTCCTGAGGTTAGGTCTAATGTGTGTTTGTGTCCATGAGGGCCTTGGAATGGAGCGGTGGCACCGGGTCCCTGAAGTATTCTCCTAAGCTTTTGACATAGCTCTCATGCACAAGTTTCCTTGTGGAGACGAGGTTTGTTCTGATGGGTGCCTCAGGAAAACCCGAATGATGGTATTGTAATCCAGGGTTTTGAGGAGACATGCCTGTAAACCAAAGCCATGGATCCGATTTTGGCCTAGGGTCCTGTCTGGTTCAATCTTCTTCTCTGGGGACATCCATCTAGTGTATGAGTGGAGGTAGATGCTCAGCTGGTGTCAGACTGCCCTTTTTTGCCCCGGGCGACCTATACTATTGGGATTGCCTCAGAGAATTTGGAGGGTTCTCCTAATTTGTACGATTTTGGACAATGGAATGGGCAGAATTCCCATGGATTGTGTAGGCACAGTCCTAATGTGTGGCTCCAGGGTCCCCAGCCTGGAGGGTGTGTGGCCCAGGACTTTGAGGACAGAAGTCTGAAAACACAAACTCAGCTTATGTTTGGGGACGTAGGTATGGCAGGCCCGATCTACAAACCATGAGAAGACATCTTCAGGATATAAAGATAGTGCGAGTCTGAGGCACTTGCTTAGGCTTTGTCTCTGGATTTTGTATCAGCGATGGCCGTGGAATGTCGAGGAGACCTCATGGGCCATGGACGAATCTTCCTCTCTGTGGATTTAGCCCGATCCCAATTGTTTTTCTTCAATCTGTTGGATGGAGGACTCCTTTCAGGTTTGTTACCTCAGGTGACCTACCAAAAGAGGAATTCCAAAGCAGAGCCCTGGGGAAGAGTGAAGGGACAACCCGAACAATGGTTAAATATTGGGGCCTAGGGGCATGGCAAGCCCAATATGCTGTCTCTTCATCCAGCCACTGAGAGGACTTACCTGAGGTCTGGGCTAAGGCTGAGTGTCACAATGTGTGTTTGCTACCTATCTGGCCCGCGAGCAATGGCGGAGCCTCAAGGGACACACTGGTTTCCACTACACTGAACGTTGGACAACAAGCCAACCACAAGTTTTCGTGCCATTGGGAAGGAGTTCTGATTTCTGCATCATTTTCAAACCTGGGCAGCGATTGGAGATAAGGTCTAGGTTCTGAAGCCTGAAAACTGAGGTTGGGAAGGGATAACGACCTAAGGCCATGGGGGGTCTGATGTTCTCAGTTTGTAGCCAGCTGTCTGGGTGGGACTAGGATGTCCAGCCCCAAGCTGTGTCAGAAAGGGCATTATTGCCCAGGTCATCCTATATATTTTGGGTATAGCCAAGTGTCGTGCAGGTTGATCTTCATTTGGGGTTTCTAGGTAGCCCCAGATGGCAATGTATTTCTTCTGCAGGGCAGGTAGAGTGCTGCATTGTAGTTCTGGATTGCCAAACCGGAGGGCTTGTGAGCCAGTAGTCTGTGGACAGAAGTCTGAGGACACAAGCTAGGCTTAGGTTTCTGGGTGAGGACATGGCAGGCACAATCTACAGACCTGAACCGAGATCTCGTGCATCTGAAGTCAGGGTGAGGAACAGACGATCGCTCAGGTTGGACCTTATGTCCCTGATGGCCCCTTTATGAAGGGGGGGGGATGATGAGGCCATGGGGGTTCTCTCATGATGGGAGTTCTAAGAAGCTCCCAACTGCAAAGATTCTTCTGCAGGACAATTGAGACCTGTTAGTTGGCTCCAGGCCAACGATTCCGAGCAGGCTTTTAAGGATGGATGGCGGGGTAGGCCACCTCACATTCCAATTGTCTCCTAGCAAAAAGACAAATTAGATCTGCTGGATCTCGCGGAGGAACCGAATACACTCAGTTGAAATGGACTCTCCTGTGGATGGGTCCTAATGTGTTTTTGTGTCTATGGAGACCTTGGAATGAAGCGGTGGCACTGGGGCCCTGAAGGGTTCTCCTAAACAGAGGCTTTGACACAGCTCCCACGTGCAAGTTTCCCATGTGTAGATGAGATTTGTACTGATGTGTGAGTCAAGAAACAGCCATATGCTGGTATTGAAATCCAGGCCTCTGAGGAGAGATGCCTGGGAACCAAAGCAATGGATCTGATTAGTGCCTAAGGGCCTGTTTGCTTCTTTTTACCTCTGGGGACATCAGTCTACGGTCTGAGTGCAGGTAGGTTCTCAGATAGGCTCAGATTACTCCTGTTCGTTCTGGGATGCCACCACTATTGGGATGGCCTCAGGGACTTTGGAGGTTTATCCTATTAGTAGGATTGTGGCCATTGGAATGGGCACACAGAATTCTCTTGGAGAGGGCAAGTACAGTCCTCAGGTTGGCTCCAGGGTCCTGATCCTGTAGGGTGGGTAGGCCAGGGCTCTTTGGACAGTTGTCTGAAAACACAAACTCGGCTTATGTTTCGGGTCATAGGTATGGCAGGACTGATCTACAGACCTTGAGGAGAACTCTTCAGGTTATGAAAGAAGGGCGAGTGTGAGGCTCTTGCTCAAGTTTTTGTCTCTCGATATCGTGTCACTCATGGTCGTGAAATTCCGGGTGACTTCATGGGAAATGGATGAGTCTTATTCTCTGGGGTTTGTCCTTGTCCAAAGAGTTTGAGGTCATTCTGTGGGATGGAAGAAGTCTGTTTTTTTTTCCGGGTGACTTCATGGGAAATGGACGACTCTTACTCTCTGGGTGTTTGGCCCCGTCCAAAGAGTTTGGGGTCATTCTGTGGGATGGAAGAAGTCCGTTGTTCTGTTGTTATTGATTTGATTTGTTTTGTTTTTCAACCTCAGGTGTCCCACCAAATGAGGGATTCCAGAGTAAAGCCCTGGGGAGGGTGACTGGACAACCAGAAATCTGGTTAAAAATTGGGGTCTAGGGACATGTCAAGCCCATTATGACATATAATGTTCCAGCACTGAGAGGACTTACTAGAGGACAGGACTCAGGCTGAGTGTCACAATGCGTGTTTATGCCCTTGTCGCACTCAAGAATGGGCGTGACCTCAGGGTGAATGCTGGTTTCTCCTATACTGAACGTTGGACAACATACCAACCACAAGGTTTCTTGCCATGGGTAAGGAATTTGGGTACATTTCAGTGCCGTGTATGTCTATCCTCATTTGGGTTATGTGAGAAACTCCATAGGTCAAAATTTTTCTTCTGGAAGGCAGGCAGAATGCTTCATTTTGTGTCCCAAATTTCCAAATGTGAGGGCTTGGGGGCCAGGAGTGTGAGGACGGAAGTCTGACAACATAAGCTTGTCATAGGTTTCAGGGCGAGGGCAAGGAAAGCACACTCTGCAGAGCCGCATCGAGATCTCGTGCATCTGAATTCAGGGTGAAGATCAGACGTTGGCTTAGGTTGGAGTTCCTGTCCATGATTACCCCTTCATAAATGGGGGGGGGGGCATCACAAAGCCATCTAGATTTTCCCAGGTTGGGAGTTGTGAGATGCTCCAAAACTCAAGGATTCCTTCTGCTGGACATTTGAGACCTGTTGGATGGCTCCAGGACATCCCATACGGAACGACGCCAGAGCAGAGCTCTAAGGATGGATGGTTGGTCAGCCCGCCTCGCATTCCAATTGTCTCCTAGTCAAGACAGGTTCAGTCTGCTCGCTCTGGGGGAGCAACCAAGGGAGCAGAGTTGAAATGGAATTTCCTGCGGATGGGTTCTAATGTGGATTTCTGTTCATGGAGACCTTGTAATGGGGCAGTGGCACACAGGCCCTGGAGGATTCTCCTAACTGGAGGTTTTGAGACATCTTCAAAGGATAATTTTCCCATGTGGAGAAGAGATTTGTTCTGATTGCTGCCTCATGAAATCCTCATATGCTAATATTGGAAACCAGGCCTCTGAGGAGAGATACCTGTAACTGAAAGCAATGAATCTGATTCAGGCCTAGGGGCCTGTCTGATACAATCTTCTTCTCTGGGGACATCCATCTACGCTGAGTAGAGGTAGATGCTCAGCTGGTTTCAGATGACCCTTGTTTGTCCTGGGCGGCCTACATTATTGGAATGTTCCTGGGGACTCTGGAGGTTTTTCCTAATTTGTGCGATTGTGGACAATGAAATGGGCAGAATTCCCGTGGTATGGAGAGGCACAGTCCTGATGTGTGGCTCCAGGGGCCCCAGCCTGAAGGGTCTGTGGGCCAGGAATGTGGGGACAGAAGTCTGAAAACACAAACTCGGCTTAGGTTTGGGAAGTAGGTATGGCAGGCCCGATCTACAGACCGTGAGGAGAACTCTTCGGGATACGACAAAAGAGCGAGTGTGAGGCGCTTGCTCAGACTTTTGTCTCTGGATTTGTTGTCAACGATGGCTGTGGAATCTCGGGGAGGCCTCATGGGCCATGGACGAGACTTCCTCTCTGTGAATTTGGTCCAATCCCAATTGTTTTGGGTCAATCTGAAGGATGGGAGGAGTCCTTTTAGTTTTGTTACCTCAGGTGTCCCACCAAAAGAGGGATTCCAAAGCAGAGCTCTGGGGAGGGATGAATGGACAACCCGAACAATCCAATTGGGGTGAGGTCGAGAACCGAGCAGGTTGATCCTCATTTGGGGTTTATGGAGATCCCCATAGAGCAACGTTTTTCTTCTGGAGGGCCCGCATAGGGCTGCATTTTGGTTCCAGAATTCCATGTTTGCAAGGAGTGTGAGGAAGGAAGTCTGAAAACACAAGGTAGCACGAGGTTTGGGCCCACTGTGCAGAGGCTGAATCGAGATCTCCTGCATCAGAGGTCAGGACGAGTATTATATGTTGCCTCAAGCTGGAGTTTGTGTCCATGACGGCCCCTCCCTGAAGGTGGTGGGGGCGTCATGAGGCCATGGAGGTTTCCCTACGCTGGGAGTTGTGAGATGCTCCAAACTTCAAAGTTTCCTTCTTCAGGACAGTCGAGTACTATTGGATGGTTCCAGGATGCCCCATACAGAAAGACTCGAGAGCAGGGGCCTAAGCATGGATGCCGAGAAACGCCAACTCACCTTCCCATTGCCTGGTCGAGACAAGGCACGCTCAATCTGCAGGCTCTTGGGTGAGCTACCCAGAAGGCTGAGTTTAAATGGACTTTCCTGAGGATGAGTCATAATGTGGGTTGGTGGTCATGGAGACCTTGGAATGTGGCAGTAGCTAAGGGACTCTGCAGGATTCTCCAACCCGAAGGGTTTGACACAACTCCAACAAGGAAGCTTTCCATGTGGAGATGAGAGGTGTTCTGTCTGGTGCCTCAGGATAGCCCATACGCTGGTCTTCGAACCCAGGCCTCTGAGGAGTGATACCTGGACACCAAAGCAAGAGTTCATAATAGGGCCTAGGGGCCTGCCTGGTTCAATCTTCCGTCTCTGCGGATATCAGTCTGTGTGTCTGCATGGAGGTAGTAGTTGCTCCGCTGGTGTCATAATGCCCCTGCTTGTCCAGTGCAGCTTGCGGTAGTGGGATGTCCTTGGGGACCTTGAGGTTTCTACTATTTTGTAGAGTTGTGGCCAATGGAACGGGCAGTTTCTTAGGAGAGAGCAGGCACAGTTCTGGGGTGTGGCTCCAGAGACCCCAGCCTGGAGGAGGTGTGGGCCACGGCTGTGCAGACAGACATCCAAAAACCCAAACTCAGCTGATGTTTGGGCCGAGGTTTTGGCAGTCCTGGTCTACAGTCCGTGAGGGGAGCTCCTCTGGATATGAAAGAAGGGTCAGAGGGAGGCAGTCACTCAGTCTTTTGTCTCTGGATATTTTGTCCACAATGGCCGTTTAATGTAGGAGTTGCCTCATGGGTCGTAGAAGTCTCCCTCTCTGGTAGTTTGTCCAGCCCCCAAGAGTTTGGGGTCATTCTGTGTGAAAGGAAGAGTCCTGTTTTCTGCTTCATGTGTCCCCCCAGTAGAGGGATTCTGGAGCATAGCAGTGGGTACTGACAACTGGAATACTCGCTCTCTGGTTAAGCCTGGGGGCCTATGGATATGACAAGCCCCATTGCAGGATCTTGGTCCAGCCACTGAGAGGCGTTACTTTAATACGGGACTCACGCTACAGGTCACAATGCATGTCTGTGCCCTAGGCGGCCCTCAAGCACTGGCGGGGCCTTTCAGACAATGCAGGTTTTCCCACATTGAACGTTGGACAACATGCCAACCACAAGGTTTCTGGCCATGGGGAAGGAGGAATTCTAATTTCTGCATCACGTTCACCCCTGGGCAGTGGTTGGAGATAAGGTCTAGGTTCTGAAGCCTGAACCGAGGTTGGGAGAGATGACGAACTACAGCCATAGCGGGTCCCTTGTGTCCAGGTTGGAGCCAGCTGTCTAGGTGTCGTTTGGGATGTCTTGTCTCAGGCTGTGCCAGACAGGGCATTAGTATTCAGGGTAGGCTGTAAAATTGCTTTACAGTCGAGTGGCATGCATTAGATAATCATTTGGGGTTTCTTATTAGCAGCAGGGCAAAGTTTTTCTTCTGGAGGGCAGGCAGAGTGCTGAATTGTGGCTTCGGAATTCCCAAACTGGAGGGCTTGTGGGACAGGAGAGTGAAGACGGAAGTCTGAGAACACAAGCTAGGCTTAGGTTTCGGGGAATGGACATGGCAGGCACACTCTGCAGAGCTGAATTGAGATCTCATGAGTCTGAAGTCAGGTCGAGGATCAGACTTTGGCTCAGGTTGGAGTTTCTGTCCATGTTGGCCCTTTCATGAAGGGGGGAGGCATTATGAGGCCATGGGGGTTTTCCCACTATTAGAGTTGTGAGATGCTCCAAACCGCAAGGATTCCTTCTGTGGGACAATTAAGATTTGTTGGATGGCTCCAGGACGTCTCATAAGGTATTTTTCCAGAACAGGGTTCTAAGTATGGATGCCTGGGCAGACAGCCTCAATTCCAATTGTCTCCTAGCAACAATAAACGTTTGATCTGCTGGCTTGGGGTAGCATCAGAGGGGGCTGAGTTGGAATGGACTTTCCTGAGGATGGTCTTAAATGAGTTGAAATGGACTTTCCTGAGGATGGTCTTAATGTTGGTTTGAGTCCATTGAGACCTTGGTATGGGGCAGTGGCACCAGGGCCCTGAAGGATTCTCCTAACCAGAGGTTATAACAAAGCTCCAATGAGCAAGTTTTCCATGGGGAGACGAGATTTGTTCTTATTGATGCCTCAGGAAACCACCATTTGCTGGTATTGGAAATGAGGCCTCTGAGGAGAGATGCCTGGAAACCAAAGCAATGGATCTGATTAGGGCCTAGGGGCCTGTCCGGTTCAATATTCTTCTCTGGGGACATCTTTTGTCTGAGTGGAGGTAGTTGCTCAGCTGGTTTGAGATCACACCTATTTGTCCTGGGCGGCCTACACTATTGGGATGGCCTCGGTAACTTTGGAGGTTTTTCCTAATTTGCAAGGTTGTGGCCAATGGAATGGGAAGAATTCTCTTGAAAGGGAAGCACAGTCCTGAGGTGTGGCTCCAGGGACCCAAGTGTGGAGCGTGTGTGGTCCAGGGCTATTTGGACAAAAGTCTGAAAACACAAACTCCACTTAGGTTTGGGTCTGTAGGTATGGCCGGCCCGATTTATAGACCGTGAGGAGAACTCTTCGGGATATGAACAAAGGGCGAAAGTGAGGTGCTTGCTCATGCTTATTTTTTTCTGGATATGTGTCACCGATTGCCATGGAATGTCCGGGTGTCCTCATGGGCCATCGATGAGGCTCCCTTTCTGGGGATTTGACCCAATCCCAAGAGTTTGGGGTCATTCTGTGGGACGTGAGGAGGCCTTTCTGTTTTTTTTTTTGTTGTTGTTGTTTTTTTTTTTTTTTTTTTTTACCTCAGGTGGACCACCAAAAGAGGGATTCCACAGCAGAGTCCTGGGGAGTGGCAACTGGACAACCAGACCTCTGGTTAACATTGGGACCTAAGAACATGGCAAGCCCCATATGTGGGCTCTTGGTCCAGACACTGAGAGGCCTTCCTTGAGCATAGGGCTCACATTGAGTTTCACAATGTGTTTTTGTGCCCAAGGAGCCCCTCAAGTCAGGGCGTGGCCTAATGTACCATGCTGGTTTCTCCTACACTGAACGTTGCACAATATGGCAACCACAAGTTTTCTGGCCATGGGGAAGAAGGAGTTCTAATTTCTGCAACACTTTCACTCCTGGACTGTGATTGGATTTAAGGTCTAGGTTCTGAAGCCTGAAAACTGAGGTTGGGAATAGATGAAGACCTAAGGCCATGGTGTGTCTGATGTGCTCAGTGTTCGGCCAGCTGTTGAGTGTGGGTTGGGAGGTGCAGGCTCAGGCTGTGGCAGACAGGGAATTAGTGCCCAGGCTAGACTGTATCATTGGGGTGCAGTCGAGATTCGTGCAGGTTGGTACTCATTTGTGGTTACTGGGTAGCCCCAGAAGGCAAAGTTTTTATTCTGGAAGGCAGAAACAGTGCCACATAGTGGCTCCAGAATTCCCAAACTGGAAGGATTGTGGGCCAGGAGTGTGAGGAAAAAATTCTGAGAACACAAGCCAGACTTAGATTTCGGGGTGAGGGCACGGCAGGAACCCTCTGCAGAGATGATTCGAGATCCCATGTACCTAAAGACAGAGCTAGGATCAGACGTTGGCTCAGGTTGGAGTTTCTGTCCATGACGGCCCCTTCATGAAGGGGAGGGTGTCACGAGGCCATGGAGGTTTTCCCATGATGGGAATTGCGAGATGCTCCAAACCGCAATGATTCCTTCCATGGGACAGTCGAGACCTGCTGGATGGCTCCAGGACATCCCATAAGGAAGTTATCCAGAGCAGGGTTCTAAGGATGGATGCCTGGGCAGCCTGCCTCCCATTCCAGGTGTCTCATAGCGCCAAGGCAAGTTCGATCTGCTGGATCTAGGGGAGTAACCGAGGTGGGTGTGTTGAAATGGGTGAGTTTTGGATGGGTCATAATGTGCATTTGTGTCCATGGAGACCTTGAATGGGGTGCTTGATCCGGGGCCTTGAGGGATGTTCATAACCGGAGGTTTTGATGGAGCTCTAAAGAGTATGTTTCCTATGTAGAGAAGAGAATTGTTTTGATGAGTGCCTAAGGAATCTCCCATATGCTGGTATTGGAAACCAGGGCTCTGAGGAGAGATGCCTGGAAACAAAAGCAATGGATATGATTAGGGCCTAGGTGCCTGTCCGATTCAATCTCTTTCCTGGGGATACGTGTCTATGGATCTGAGGGGAGGTAGTTGCTCGGCTTGTGTCAGATCGGCCCTGTTTGTCCTGGGCAGCCTATAATATTGGGAATGGCCTCGGGACTTTGGAGTTTCTCCTAATCTATGGGGTTGTGGCCAATGGAATGGGCAGAAATCCCGTGGAGAGGGCGGCACAGTTCTGAGTTTGGCTCTAGGGGCCCAGCCTTGAGGGTGTGTGGGCCAGGCCTGTGGGGACAGAAGTCTGAAAACACAAACTCCGCTTAGGATTGGGGACATAGGTATGGTACGCCCAATCTACAGACCGTGATAACACTTCGGGATATGAAAAAGGCTGAGTTTCAGGTTTTGTCTCTGGATTTGTGTCAACAATGTGGGTCGAATGCTGGCGTGGCCTCATGGGTTGTGGACGGCTTTCCTTCTCTGAGGATTTGACCAAATCCCAAGAGTTTAGTAACATTCTGTGGGATGGGAGAAGTCCTTTCTGTTTTTATTTTATTTTATGTACCTCATTATTGCCAATAAAAGAGGGATTCCAGAGCAGAGTCCTTGGGAGGGACAACTGGATAACCCCACCTCTGTTTAAGTTTGGGGGCCTAGGGGCATGGCAAGTCCAATATGTGGGCTCTTGATTCAGACACTGAGAGGTCTTCCTTGAGGACAGGGCTCATGCTGATGGTCACAATGCCTATTTGTGCCCAACAAGGCCCTCAAGCATGGGAAGGGCCTCATGGGCCACGCTGGATTCTGCTACACTGAACGTTGGAGAATATGCCAACCACAAGGTTTCCGGCCATGGCGAAGGAAGAGTTGTGATTTCTGCATCACGTTCACCCCTGGACAGTGATTGAAGTTTAGGTCTAGGTTCTGAAACCTGAAAACAGAGGTTGGGAAGAGATGAAGACCTAAGGACCTGATGGGTACAATGAGCTCAGTGTGTGGCTAGCTGTTGAGCGTAGGTCTGGAGGTGTGGGCTCATGCTGTGTCAGACAGGGCATTAGACAGGGTAGACTGTATATTTGGGGTGCAGTCGAGTGGCGTTCAGTTGATCCTCATTCGGGTTTCTAGGTAGCTCCTTAAGGCAACGTTTTTCTTCTGGAGGGCAGGCAGAGTGCTGCATTGTGGCCCCAGTATTGCCAAATTGTAGGGCTTTTGGGCCAGAGGTATGAGGACGGTAGTCTGAGAACACAAGCTAGGCTTAGTATTTGGGGTGAGGGCACAGAAGGCACACTCTGCAGAGCTGAATCCAGATCTCATGCACCTGAAGCCAGGGCGAATATCAGACGTTTGCTCAGGTTGGAGTTTCTGTCCATGATGGCCCCTTTATAAAGTGGAGCGTCTCAAGAGGCCATGAAGATTTTCCCACAATGGGAGTTGTGAGATGCACCAGACTGCAAAGATTCCTTCTGTGGGACACTTGAGACCTGTTGGATGGCTCTAGGATGTCCCATATGGAACGACTCCAGAGTAGGGTTCTAAGGATGGATGCCTGGGCAGCCCGCTTCCCATTCTAGTTGTCTCCTAGCAACAAGGCAGGTTTGATCTGCAGGCCCTGGGGGAGAAACCAAGGGGGATGAGTTGACATGGACTCTACCGAGGACAGATCATAATGTGGGTTTAAGTCCATGGAGACCTTGGAATGGGGCGCTTGATCCGGGGCCCTGAAAGATTCTCCTAAACAGAGGTTTTTATAGAGCTCCAAAGAGTACATTTCCTATGTGGAGACGAGATTTTTCTATGAGTGCCTCAGTAATCCCCCATATGCTGGTATTGGTAACCAGGCCTCTGAGGAGAGATGCCTGGAAACAAAAGCAATGGATCTGATTAGGGCCTAAGTGCCTGTCCAGTTCAATCTTATTCTATGGGGATATCTGTCTCTGGGTCTGAGTGGAGGTAGTTTCCTAACTTGTGAAAGATCATCCCTGTTTGTCCAGGGCAGCCAACACTATTGGGATGGCCTCGGGGAGTTTGGAGGTTTCTCCTAATCTATAGGGTTGTGGCCAATGGAAATGGCAGAATTCCCCTGGAGAGGGAAGCCACAGTCCTCAGGTGTGGCTCCAGGGGCCCCAGCTTGGATGGTGTGTGGGCCAGGACTGTGGGGACAGAAGTCTGAAAACACAAACTCAGCTTAGGTTTGGGGATGTATGTATGAAGGCTCGATCTACAGACTGTGAGAATTTTCCGGGCTATGAACAAAGGGCGAGTATGTGGCGTTTGCTCAGGCTTTTGACTCTGGATTTTGTGCCTACGGTGGCCGTGGAATGTCGGGGTTTCCTCAAGGGCCATGGACAAGTCTTTCTCTGGTCATTTGGCCTGATCCCAAGTAGTTGGGATCATTCTGTGGATGGGAAGAGTCCTTTCTGTATTTTTTTTTTTTTTACCAAAAGTGTCCCACCAAAGAGGGATTCCAGAGCAGAGCCCTGAGTAGGGATGACTAGACATCTCTAACTCTGGTTGAGATTGGGGGACTAGGGTCTTGGAAAGTCCCATATGTGGGCTGTTGTTCCAGTCACTAAGAGGCTTTACATGAGGATAGGGCTCACGCTGAGGGTCATAATGTGTGTTTGTGAAAATTGTAGCCCTCAGGGATAGGTGTGGCCTCATAGTCCATGCTGCTTTCTCCTACAATGAACGTTAGACAACATGCCAACCACAAGGTTTCTTACCATGGCGAAGGAGAAGTTCTGATTCTTGTATCACGTTCACTCCTGAGCAGTGAGTGGAGATAAGGTCTAGGTTCTGAAGGTGAAAACTGAGGTTGGGTAGAGATGATGGCCGAAAGCCATTGTGGGTTTGATATGCTCAGTGTACGGCCAGCTGTCTGGGTGTTGGACTGGAGGTCTGCCTTCAGGCTATGTCAGACAGGGTTTTAGTGCACAGGCTAGATTGTATAATTGGGGTATGGTCGAGTGGCATGCAGGTTGTTACTCATTTGGCATTTCTGGTTAGTCCTATAGGGCAACATTTTTCTTCTGGAGGGCAGGCAGAGTGCTGCATTGTGTCTCCAGAATTGCCAAACTGGAGGGGTGTGGCCAGGATTGTGAAGACGGAAGTCTGAGAACACAAGTTAGGCTTAGGTTTCAGGACGAGGGCACAGCAGGCACACTCTCAAGTGCTGAATCGAGATCTCGTGCTTCTGAATTCAGGGCGCGGATCAGACTTTGGCTTAGGATGGAGTTTCTGTCCATGATGGCCCATTTATGAAGGTGTGGGGCATCATGAGGAAATGGAGGTTTTCTCACAGTGTGATTGTGTGATGCTTCAAACCACAAGGATTCATTCTGCGAGACAGTCAAGACAGGTTGTTTGGATTCAACACGTCCCATAAAGAAATTCTCCAGAGCAGGGTTCTAAGGATGGATGCCTGGGCAGTCCACCTCGCATTCCAACTGTCTCCTAGTGACAAGGCAGGTTTGATCTGCTGGCTCTGGGTGAGCAGCCGAGGGGGCTGATTTGAAATGGACTCTCCTGAGGATGGATCATAATGTAAGTTTGTGTCCTTGGAGACCTTGGAATTGGGCCATGGTGCCAGCGCCCTGAAGGATCCTCCTAACCTGAGGTATTGACACAGCTCCAAAGAGCAAGTTTCTCATGTGGAGATGAGATCTGTTCTGATTGTTTCCTTAAGGAAACCCCAATAATCTGATATTGGAAACCAGGCCTCTGAGGAGAGATACATAGAAACCAAAGCAATGGATCAGAAGTTGGCTCAGGTTGGAGTTTCTGTCCATGATGGCCCCTTTATAAAGGGGAGCATCTCATGAGGCCATGTAGGGTTTCCCACGATAGGGGTTGTGAGATGCTCCAATCTGCAAGGATTCCTTCTGCGGGACAGTCAAGACCTGTTGGAAGGCTCCCAGGACATCCCATATGGAACGGCGCCAGAGCAGGATTCTAACGATGGATGCCTAGAGAGTCTGATTTGCATTCCAGTTGTCTCCTAGCGACAAGGCAGGTTTGATATTCTGGCTCTGGGGGAGTAATCAACGGGGCTGAGTTGAAATGTACTCTCCTGCCGAATGGTCATAATGCGGGTTTGTGTCCATGGAGACCTTGGAATAGGGCGGTGGCTCCGGTTACCTGAAGGTTTCTCCTAACTGGAGGTTTTTACAGAGCTCCAAAGGAAAAGTTTCCCATGTGGAGACAAGATTTGTTCTGATTGGTATCTCTGGAATCCCCCATATGCTGGTATTGGAAAACAGGCCTCTGAGGAGAGATGCTTAGAAACAAAAGCAATGGAACCAATAACGTTCTAGGGGCCTGTCCAGTTTAATACCTTTCTCTTGGGATATCTGTCTACGGGTGAGTTGAGGTGGTTGCTCAGCTTGTGACAGATCACCCCTCTTTGTACTGGGCGGCCTACACTATTGGAATGGCCTCTGGGACTTTGGAGGTTTCTCCTAATCTGTAGGGTTGTGGCCAATGGAATGGGAAGAATTTCCTTGGAGAGGGCAGGCACAGTCCTGAGGTGTGGCTCCAGGAGCCTCAGGCTGGAGGGTGTGTCGGACAGGGATGTCAGGATAGAAGTCTGATCACACAAACTCGGCTTAGGTTTGGGGACGTAGGTATGGCAGGCCCGATATACAGACTATGAGGAGAATTTTTTGGGCTATGACCTAAGGGTGAGGCTTATGTCTCTGGATTTTGTGTCAATAGTGGCCGTGGAATGTCGGGCTGGCCTCATGGGCCATGGAAAAGTCTTTCTCTCTGGGGATGGCCTGATCCCAAGTGATTGGGGTCATTCTGTGGGTGGGAGGAATCTTTTCTGTGTTTACTTACCTCAAATGTCCCACCAAAGAGGGATTCCAGAGCAGAGCCCTGAGTAGGGGTGACTAGATGTCTCTACCTCTGATTAAGATTGGGTGACTTGAGGCATGGCAGGCCCCATATGCGGGCTCATGGTCCAGCCACTGAGAGGCTTTTCTTGAGGACAGGGCTCAAACTGAGTGTCCCAATGTGTGTTTGTGCCCACCGCAGCTCTTAAGCATGGGCAGGGCCTCAGGGACCCTACACTACCCTCAGGGGCCCTACTACTACTGTTGTAGGCCCTACAGGGGTCCTACACTGAACTTTGGATAAGATGCCAACCACAAGATTCTGGCGAGAGGGAAGGAGGAGTTATGATTTCTGCATCACGTTCACCCATGGGAAATGAGTAGAGATAAGGTCTAGGTTTCTGTAGCCTGAACACCAGGTTGGAAAGAGATGGCATCCTAAGGCCATGGCAGTTCAGATGTTCTCAGTGTACAGCAAGCTGTCTGGGTGTCGGTTGGGAATTCAGGCGTCACGTTGTGTCAGACAGGGCATTAGTGCACAGGCTAGATTATATAATTGGTTTACAGTGGAGTGGCATGCAGGTTGATCCTCATTTGAGGTTTCTGGGTAGACCCATAGAGCAACGTTTTTCTTCTAGAGGGCAGGCAGAGTGCAGCACTGTGTCATCGGAAATCCCAAAATGGAGGGCGTTTGGTCCAGGAGAGTGAGGACGGAAGTCTGAGAACACTAGCTATGCTTAGGATTTGGGGTGAGGGCACAGCAGGTACACTCTGAAGAGCTTAATCAAGATCTCGTGCATCTGAAGTCAAGGCGAAGATCAGCCGTTGGCTCAGTTTGGAGTTTCATTCCATGATCGGCCTTCATGAAGATTGGGGGCATCATGTGACCTTGGAAGCTTTCCATGATATGAATTCTGAGGTGGTCCATGCACAAGAACTCCTGTGGGACAGACGAGGCCTGCTGGATGGCTCAAGGATGTCCCATAAGGAACGATGCAAGAGCAGGGTTCTAAGGCTTCTATGGATCTCTAAGGAGAGATGCATGGAAACCAAAGCACAAGTGTTTGTGACCAATGTGGCCCGCAAGCATGGGCGGGGCCTCATGGGCCACACTGGTTTCAACTACACTGAACCTTGGACAACATGCCAACCACAAGGTTTCTTGCCATGGGGAAAGAGTTCTGATTTGTGCATCATTTTCAAACCCGGGCCGTGATTGGAGACAAGGTCTAGGTTCTGAAGCCTGAAAACCGAGGTTGAGAAGAGATGACGTCCTAAGGCCATGGCGGGTCCGATGTGCTCAGTGTGCGGCCAGCTGTCTGGGTGGGGCCAGGAGGTCCAGGCTCAGGCTGTGTCAGAAAAGGAATTAGTGCCCAGGTCAGCCTATATATTTGGGGTACAGCCGAATGGCGTGCAGGTTGATCCTCATTTGGGGTTTCTTGGTAGCCCCAGAGGGCAATGTTTTTCTTCTGGAGGGCAGGCAGAGGTCTGCATTGTAGTCTGGATTGCCAAACTGGAGGGCTTGTGGGTCAGTAGTCTGAGGACGGAAATCTGAGAACCCAAACTAGGCCTAGGATTCTGGGTGAGGATATGGCAGGCACAATCTCCAGAGCTGAATCGAGATCTCGTGCATCTGAAGTCAGAGCGAGGATCAGACGATCGCTCAGGTTGGACATCTGTCCCTGATGGGCCCTCCTTGTAGGGGGGGTGGATCACGAGGCCAGGGTGGTTTTCCCAGGATGGGAGTTGTGAGAAGCTCCTAACTGCAAAGATTCTTCTTCAGGACAATTGAGACCTGTTGGTTGGCTCCAGGACAACGAATCCGAGCAGGGTTCTAATGATGAATTGCTGGGTAGCCCACTCGCATTCCAATTGTCTCCAAGCAACAAGACAGGTTAGATCTGCTGGATCTGGGGGAGCAACCGAGGAGGCTCAGTTGAAATGGACTCTCCCGTGGATGTGTCCTAATATGATTTTGTGTCTATGGAGACCTTGGAATGAAGCGGTGGCACTGGGGCCCTGAAGGGTTCTCCTAAAAGCGGCTTTCACACAGCTCCATCGTGCAAGTTTCCCATGTGTAGATGAGATTTGTTCTGATGGGTGAGGCAAGAAACAGCCATATGCTGTTATTGAAATCCAGGCCTCTGAGGAGAGATGCCTGGAAGCCGAACCAATGGATCCATTAGGTGCCTCGGGGCCTGTTCGTTCCTTTTTACCTCTGGGGACATCAGTCTACGAGTCTGAGTGCCGGTAGGTGCTCAGATGGGCCCAGATTGCCCCTGTTTGTCCTGGGAAGCCACAAATATTGGGATGGCCTCAGGTACTTTGGAGTTTTATCCTATTAGGAGGGTTGTGGCCATTGGAATGGGCACATACAATTCCCTTGGAGAGGGCAAGCACAGTCGTCAGTTTTGTCTCCAGGGGCCTGAGCCTGTAGGGTGTGTAGGCCACGGCTGTTTGGACAGTAGTCTGAAAACACAAACTCGACTTATGTTTCGGGTCATAGGTATGGCAGGACTGATCTACAGACCATGAGGAGAACACATCAGGATATGAAAAAAGGGCGAGTGTGAGGCTCTTGCTCAAGTTTTTGTCTCTGGATATCTTGTCACTCATGGTCGTGAAATTTCCGGGTTACTTCATGGAAAATGTACGAGTCTTACTCTCTGGGGTTTTGGCCCCGTCCAAAGAGTTTGGGGTCATTCTGTGGGATGGAAGAAGTCCGTTGTTCTGTTGTTGTTGATTTATTTTGTTTTGTTTTTCAACCTCAGGTGTCCCACCAAATGAGGGATTCCAGAGTAGAACCCTGGGGAGGGTCGACTGGACAACCAGAAATCCGGTTAAAAATTGGTGCCTAGGGACATGTCAAGCCCATTATGATATCTAATGGTCCAGCCACTGAGAGGACGTACTAGAGGACAGGACTCACGCTGAGAGTCACAATGCGCTTTTTGCCCTCGTCGCACTCAAGAATGGGCGGGGACTCAGGGTGACTGCTGGTTTCTCCTAAACTGAATGTTGGACAACATGCCAACCACAAGGTTTCTTGCCATGGGTGAGGAAGAGTTCTGATTTCTGCATCACAGTCACCCCTGGGCAGTGATTGGAGATAAGGTCTAGGTTTTGAAGCCTGAAAACTGAGGTAGGGAAGAGATGATGACCTAAGGCCATGGCGGGTCTGATGTGCTCAGTGTGCGGTCAGCTGTCTGGGTGTTGGTCACGAGGTCCGGGCTCAGGTTGTCAGACAGTACATTAGTGCCCAGGTTAGACTATATATTTTGGGTGCATTCAAGTGCCGTGTAGGTTCTTATCTGAAGAACTCTTCAGGATATGAAGAATGAGCAAGTCTGAGGCGCGTGCTCATGCTTTGGTCTCTGGATTTTGTATCAGCAATGGCCGTGGAATGTTGGGGAGGCCTCATGGGCCATGGACGAATCTTGCTCTCTGTGGATTTGGCCTGATCCCCATTGTTTTTCGTCAATCTGTGGGATGGGAGGACTCCTTTCAGGTTTGTTACCTCAGGTGTCCCACCTAAAGAGGAATTCCAAAGCAGAGTCCTGGGGAAGATTGAAGACACAACCCAAACTACGGTTAAAAAATTGGGGCCTGGGGAATTGCAAGCCCAATATGCTGTCTATCCATCCTGCCACTGAGAGGCCTTACCTGAGGACTGGGCTCAGGCTGAGGGTCACAATGTATGTTTGTGGCCAATGTGGCCCGCAAGCATGGGCGGGGCCTCATGGGCCACACTGGTTTCAACTACACTGAACCTTGGACAACATGCCAACCACAAGGTTTCTTGCCATGGGGAAAGAGTTCTGATTTCTGCATCATGTTCAAACCCGGGCCGTGATTGTAGATAAGTTCTAGGTTCTGAAGCCTGAAAACCGAGGTTGAGAAGTGATGACGACCTATGGCCATGGCGGGTCCGATGTGCTCAGTGTGCGGCCAGCTTTGTGGGTGGGGCCAGGAGGTCCAGGCTCAGGCTGTGTCAGAAAGGGCATTAGTGGGGTATAGCCAAATGGTGTGCAGGTTGATCCTAATGTGGGGTTTCTGGATAGCCCCAGAGGGCAATGTTTTTCTTCTGGATGGCAGGCAGAGTGCTGCATTGTAGTCTGGATTGCCAAACTGGAGGGCTTGTGGGTCAGTAGTCTGAGGACGGAAATCTGAGGAACCAAGCTAAGCCTAGGATTCTGGGTGAGGATATGGCAGGCAAATCTCCAGAGCTGAATCGAGATCTCGTGCATCTGAAGTCAGAGCGAGGATCAGTCGATCGCTCAGGTTTGACATTCTGTCCCTGATGGCCCCTTCTTGAAGGGGGGGTGGATCACCAGGCCATGGGGGTTTTCCCACGATGGGAGTTGTGAGAAGCTCCCAACGGCAAAGATTCTTCTGCAGGACAATTGAGACCTGTTGGTTGGCTCCAGGACAACGATTCCGAGCAGGGTTCTAAGTATGGATGGCTGGGTAGCCCACCTCGCATTCCAATTGTCTCCAAGCAACAAGACAGGTTAGATATGCTGGATCTGGGGGTGCAACCGAGGAGGCTGAGTTGAAATGGACTCTCCCGTGATGTGTCCTAATATGATTTTGTGTCTATAGAGTCCTTGGAATGAAGCGGTGTCACTGGGGCCCTGAGGGTTCTCCTAAGACAGGCATTCACACAGCTCCATCGTGCAAGTTTCCCATGTGTAGATGAGATTTGTTCTGATGGGTGAGGCAAGAAACAGCCATATGCTGTTATTGAAATCCAGGCCTCTGAGGAGAGATGCCTGGAAGCCAAACCAATGGATCTTATAGTTGCCTAGGGGCCTGTTCGTACCTTTTTACCTCTGGGGATATCAGTCTACAGTTCTGAGTGAGGGTAGGTGCTCGGATGGGCCCAGATTGCCCCTGTTTGTCCAGGGAAGCCACAAATATTGGGATTGTCTCAGGGACTTTGGAGGTTTATCCTATTAGTAGGGTTGTGGCCATTGGAATGGGCACATACAATTCCCTTAGAGAGGGCAAGCACAGTCCTCAGGTTTGGCTCCAGGGGCCTGAGCCTGTAGTGTGTGTATGCCAGGGCTGTTTGGACAGTTGTCTGAAAACACAAACTCGGCTTATGTTTCAGTCATAGGTATGGCAGGACTGATCTACAGACCATGAGGAGAACTCTTCAGGGTATGAAAAAAGGGCGAGTGTGAGGCTCTTGCTCAAGTTTTTGTCTCTGGATATCGTGTCACTCATGGTCGTGAAATTTCCGGGTGACTTCATGGGAAATGGACGAGTCTTACTCTCTGGTGGTTTGGCCCCGTCCAAAGCCTTTGGGGTCATTCTGTGGGATGGAAGAAGTCCGTTGTTCTGTTGTTGTTGATTTGTTTTGTTTTGTTTTGTTTTTCAACATCAGGTGTCCCACCAAATGAGGGATTCCAGAGTAGAGCACTGGGGAGGGTCGACTAGACATGCAGAAATCTGGTTAAAAATTGGGGCCTAGGGACATGTCAAGCCCATTATGACATCTAATGTTGCAGGCACTGAGAGGACGTACTAGAGGACTGGACTCACGCTGAGGGTCACAATGCGTGTTTATGCCCTCGTCGCACTCAAGAATGGGCGGGGCTCAGGATGAATGCTGGTTTCTCCTACACTGAACGATGGACACCATGCCAACCACAAGGTTTCTTGCCATGGGTGAGGAAGAGTTCTGATTTTTGCATCATATTCACCCCTGGGCAGTGATTGGAGATAAGGTCTAGGTTCTGAAGCCTGAAAACTGACGTAGGGAAGTGATGATGACCTAAGGCCATGGCCTGTCTGATGTGCTCAGTGTGCGGTCAGTTGTCTGGTTGTTGGTCACGAGGTCCGGGCTCAGGTTGTCAGACAGTGCATTAGTGCCCAGGTTAGACTATTTATTTTGGGTGCATTCGAGAGCCGTGTAGGTTCTTATCAGAAGAACTCTTCAGGATATGAAGAATGAGCGAGTCTGAGGCGCGTGCTCAGGCTTTTGTCTCTGGATTTTGTATCGGTGATGGCCGTGAAATGTTGGGGAGGCCTCATGGGCCATGGACTAATATTGCTCTCTGTGGATTGGGCCGGATCCAAAATGTTTTTAGACAATCTTGGGATGGGAGGACTCCTTTCAGGTTTGTTACCTCAGGGTGTCCCACCAAAAGAGGAATTCCAAAGCAGAGCCCTGGGGAAGAGTGAAGGGACAACCTGAACTACGGTTAAAAAATGGGGCCTAGGGGCATGGCAAGCCCAATATGCTGACTCTCCATCCAGCCAGCTGAGAGGCCTTACCTGAGGACTGGGCTCAGGCTGAGGGTCAAAATGTGTGTTTGTGACCAATGTGCCCCGCAAGCATGGGCGGGGCCTCATGGGCCACACTTGTTTCAACTACAATGAGCTTTGGACAACATGGCAACCACAAGGTTTCTTGCCATAGAGAAAGATTTCTGATTTCGGCATCATTTTCAAACCCGGGCCGTGATTGGAGATAAGGTCTAGGTTCTGAAGCCTGAAAACCGAGGTTGAGAAGAGATGACGACCTAAGGCCATGGCGGGTCCGATGTGCTCAGTGTGCGCCCAGCTATCTGGGTGGGGCCAGGAGGTCCATGCTCAGGCTGTGTCAGAAAGGGCATTAGTGCCCAGGTCATCCTAATTATTTGGGGTACAGCGAATGCCGTGCAGGTTGATTTTCATTGGGGGTATCTGGGTAGGACCAGAGGGCAATATTTTTCTTCTGGAGGGCAGGCAGAGTGCTGCATTGTAGTTCTGGATTGCCAAACTGGAGGGCTTGTTGGCCAGTAATCTTAGGACGTAAGTCTGAGAACCCAAGCTAGTCCTAGGATTCTGGGTAGGACATGGGAGGCACAATCTTCAGACCTGAATTGATATCTCGTGCATCTGAAGTCAGGGCGAGGATCAGACGATCGCTCAGATTGGACATTCTGTCCCTGATGGCCCCTTCTTGAAGGGGGGGTGGATCACCACGCCATGGGGGTTTTCCCACGATGGTAGTTGTGAGAAGCTCCCAACTGCAAAGATTCTTCTGCAGGACAATTGAGACCTGTTGGTTGGCTCCAGGACAACGATTCTGAGCAGGGTTCTAAGGATGGATGACTGGGTAGCCCTCCTCTCATTCCAATAGTCTCCAAGCAACAAGACGGGTTAGATCTGCTGGATCTGGGGGAACAAACGAGGAGGCTGAGTTGAAATGGACTCTCCCGTGGATGTGTCCTAATATGATTTTGTGTCTATGGAGTCCTTGGAATGAAGCGGTGGCACTGGGGCCCTGAGGGTTCTCCTCAGACAGGCTTTCACACAGCTCCATTGTGCAAGTTTCCCATGTGTAGATGAGATTTGTTCTGATGGGTGAGTCAAGAAACAGCCATATGCTGTTATTGAAATCCAGGCCTCTGAGGAGAGATGCCTGGAAGCCGAACCAATGGATCTTATGGTTGCCTAGGGGCCTGTTCGTTCCTTTTTACCTCTGGGGATATCAGTCTACAGTTCTGAGTGAGGGTAGGTGCTCGGATGGGCCCAGATTGCCCCTGTTTGTCCTGGGAAGCCACAAATATTGGGATGGCCTCAGGGGACTTTGGAGGTTTATCCTATTAGTAGGGTTGTGGCCATTGGAATGGGCACATACAATTCCCTTGGAGAGGGCAAGCACAGTCGTCAGGTTTGGCTCCAGGGGCCTGAGCCTGTAGTGTGTGTATGCCAGGGCTGTTTGGACAGTTGTCTGAAAACACAAACTTGGCTTATGTTTCGGGTCATAGGTATGGCAGGACTGATCTACAGACCATGAGGAGAACTCTTCGGGATATGAAAAAAGGGCGAGTGTGAGGCTCTGCTCAAGTTTTTGTCTCTGTATATCGTGTCACTCATGGTCGTGAAATTTCCGGGTGACTCATGGGAAATGGACGAGTCTTACTCTCTGGGGGTTTGGCCCCGTCCAAAGCGTTTGGGGTCATTCTGTGGGATGGAAGAAGTCCGTTGTTCTGTTGTTGTTGATTTGTTTTGTTTTGTTTTTCAACCTCAGGTGTCCACCAAATGAGGGATTCCAGAGTAGAGCCCTGGGGAGGGTCGACTGGACAACCAGAAATCTGGTTAAAAATTGGGGCCTAGGGACGTGTCAAGCCCATTATGACATCTAATGGTCCAGGAATTGAGAGGACGTACTAGAGGACAGGACTCACGCTGAGGGTCACAATGCGTGTTTATGTCCTCGTCGCACTCAAGAATGGGCGGGGCCTCAGGATGAATGCTGGTTTCTCCTACACTGAACGATGGACACCATGACAACCACAAGGTTTCTTGCCATGGGTAAGGAAGAGTTCTGATTTCTGCATCATATTCACCCCTGGGCAGTGATTGGAGATAAGGTCTAGGTTCTGAAGCCTGAAAACTGACGTAGGGAAGAGATGATGACCTAAGGCCATGGCCTGTCTGATGTGCTCAGTGTGCGGTCAGTTGTCTGGTTGTTGGTCACGAGGTCCGGGCTCAGGTTGTCAGACAGTGCATTAGTGCCCAGGTTAGACTATTTATTTTGGGTGCATTCGAGAGCCGTGTAGGTTCTTATCTGAAGAACTCTTCAGGATATGAAGAATGAGTGAGTCTGAGGCGCGTGCTCAGGCTTTTGTCTCTGGATTTTGTATAGGTGATGGCCGTGAATGTTGGGGAGGCCTCATGGGCCATGGACTAATATTGCTCTCTGTGGATTGGGCCCGATCCCAAATGTTTTTAGACAATCTGCGGGATGGGAGGACTCCTTTCAGGTTTGTTACCTCAGGTGTCCCACCAAAAGAGGAATTCCAAAGCAGAGCCCTGGGGAAGAGTGAAGGGACAACCCGAACTACGGTTAAAAATTGGGGCCTAGGGGCATGGCAAGCCCAATATGCTGACTCTCCATCAAGCCACTGAGAGGCCTTACCTGAGGACTGGGCTCAGGCTGAGGGTCAAAATGTGTGTTTGTGACCAATGTGCCCCACAAGCATGGGCGGGGCCTCATGGGCCACACTTGTTTCAAACTACACTGAGCTTTGGACAACATGGCAACCACAAGGTTTCTTGCCATAGAGAAAGATTTCTGATTTCTGCATCATTTTCAAACCCGGGCCGTGATTGGAGATAAGGTCTAGGTTCTGAAGCCTGAAAACCGAGGTTGAGAAGAGATGACGACCTAAGGCCATGGCGGGTCCGATGTGCTCAGTGTGCGCCCAGCTATCTGGGTGGGGCCAGGAGGTCCATGCTCATGCTGTGTGTCAGAAATGGCATAAGTGCCCAGGTTATCCTAATTATTTGGGGTAAAGCGAATGCCGTGCAGGTTGATCTTCATTGGGGGTATCTGGGTAGGCCCAGAGGGCAATATTTTTCTTCTGGAGGGCAGGCAGAGTGCTGCATTGTAGTTCTGGATTGCCAAACTGGAGGGCTTGTTGGCCAGTAGTCTTAGGACGTAAGTCTGAGAACCCAAGCTAGTCCTAGGAATCTGGGTAGGACATGGGAGGCACAATCTTCAGACCTGAATTGATATCTCGTGCATCTGAAGTCAGGGTGAGGATCAGACGATCGCTCAGGTTGGACATTCTGTCCCTGATGGCCCCTTCTTGAAGGGGGGGTGGATCACCACGCCATGGGGGTTTTCCCACGATGGGAGTTGTGAGAAGCTCCCAACTGCAAAGATTCTTCTGCAGGACAATTGAGACCTGTTGGTTTGCTCCAGGACAACGATTCTGAGCAGGGTTTTTAAGGATGGATGACTGGGTAGCCCTCCTCTCATTCCAATTGTCTCCAAGCAACAAGACGGGTTAGATCTGCTGGATCTGGGGGAGCATCCAAGGAGGCTGAGTTGAAATGGACTCTCCCGTGGATGTGACCTAATAAGATTTTGTGTCTATGGAGTCCTTGGAATGAGCGGTGGCACTGGGGCCCTGAGGGTTCTCCTAAGACAGGCTTTCACACAGCTCCATCGTGCAAGTTTCCCATGTGTAGATGAGATTTTTTCTGAGGGTGAGTCAAGAAACAGCCATATGCTGTTATTGAAATCCAGGCCTCTGAGGAGAGATGCCTGGAAGCCGAACCAATGGATCCATTAGGTGCCTCGGGGCCTGTTCGTTCCTTTTTACCTCTGGGGACATCAGTCTACGAGTCTGAGTGCCGGTAGGTGCTCAGATGGGCCCAGATTGCCCCTGTTTGTCCTGGGAAGCCACAAATATTGGGATGGCCTCAGGTACTTTGGAGTTTTATCCTATTAGGAGGGTTGTGGCCATTGGAATGGGCACATACAATTCCCTTGGAGAGGGCAAGCACAGTCGTCAGTTTTGTCTCCAGGGGCCTGAGCCTGTAGGGTGTGTAGGCCACGGCTGTTTGGACAGTAGTCTGAAAACACAAACTCGACTTATGTTTCGGGTCATAGGTATGGCAGGACTGATCTACAGACCATGAGGAGAACACATCAGGATATGAAAAAAGGGCGAGTGTGAGGCTCTTGCTCAAGTTTTTGTCTCTGGATATCTTGTCACTCATGGTCGTGAAATTTCCGGGTTACTTCATGGAAAATGTACGAGTCTTACTCTCTGGGGTTTTGGCCCCGTCCAAAGAGTTTGGGGTCATTCTGTGGGATGGAAGAAGTCCGTTGTTCTGTTGTTGTTGATTTATTTTGTTTTGTTTTTCAACCTCAGGTGTCCCACCAAATGAGGGATTCCAGAGTAGAACCCTGGGGAGGGTCGACTGGACAACCAGAAATCCGGTTAAAAATTGGTGCCTAGGGACATGTCAAGCCCATTATGATATCTAATGGTCCAGCCACTGAGAGGACGTACTAGAGGACAGGACTCACGCTGAGAGTCACAATGCGCTTTTTTGCCCTCGTCGCACTCAAGAATGGGCGGGGACTCAGGGTGACTGCTGGTTTCTCCTAAACTGAATGTTGGACAACATGCCAACCACAAGGTTTCTTGCCATGGGTGAGGAAGAGTTCTGATTTCTGCATCACAGTCACCCCTGGGCAGTGATTGGAGATAAGGTCTAGGTTTTGAAGCCTGAAAACTGAGGTAGGGAAGAGATGATGACCTAAGGCCATGGCGGGTCTGATGTGCTCAGTGTGCGGTCAGCTGTCTGGGTGTTGGTCACGAGGTCCGGGCTCAGGTTGTCAGACAGTACATTAGTGCCCAGGTTAGACTATATATTTTGGGTGCATTCAAGTGCCGTGTAGGTTCTTATCTGAAGAACTCTTCAGGATATGAAGAATGAGCAAGTCTGAGGCGCGTGCTCATGCTTTGGTCTCTGGATTTTGTATCAGCAATGGCCGTGGAATGTTGGGGAGGCCTCATGGGCCATGGACGAATCTTGCTCTCTGTGGATTTGGCCTGATCCCCATTGTTTTTCGTCAATCTGTGGGATGGGAGGACTCCTTTCAGGTTTGTTACCTCAGGTGTCCCACCTAAAGAGGAATTCCAAAGCAGAGTCCTGGGGAAGATTGAAGACACAACCCAAACTACGGTTAAAAATTGGGGCCTGGGGAATTGCAAGCCCAATATGCTGTCTATCCATCCTGCCACTGAGAGGCCTTACCTGAGGACTGGGCTCAGGCTGAGGGTCACAATGTATGTTTGTGGCCAATGTGGCCCGCAAGCATGGGCGGGGCCTCATGGGCCACACTGGTTTCAACTACACTGAACCTTGGACAACATGCCAACCACAAGGTTTCTTGCCATGGGGAAAGAGTTCTGATTTCTGCATCATGTTCAAACCCGGGCCGTGATTGTAGATAAGTTCTAGGTTCTGAAGCCTGAAAACCGAGGTTGAGAAGTGATGACGACCTATGGCCATGGCGGGTCCGATGTGCTCAGTGTGCGGCCAGCTTTGTGGGTGGGGCCAGGAGGTCCAGGCTCAGGCTGTGTCAGAAAGGGCATTAGTGGGGTATAGCCAAATGGTGTGCAGGTTGATCCTAATGTGGGGTTTCTGGATAGCCCCAGAGGGCAATGTTTTTCTTCTGGATGGCAGGCAGAGTGCTGCATTGTAGTCTGGATTGCCAAACTGGAGGGCTTGTGGGTCAGTAGTCTGAGGACGGAAATCTGAGGAACCAAGCTAAGCCTAGGATTCTGGGTGAGGATATGGCAGGCAAATCTCCAGAGCTGAATCGAGATCTCGTGCATCTGAAGTCAGAGCGAGGATCAGTCGATCGCTCAGGTTTGACATTCTGTCCCTGATGGCCCCTTCTTGAAGGGGGGGGTGGATCACCAGGCCATGGGGGTTTTCCCACGATGGGAGTTGTGAGAAGCTCCCAACGGCAAAGATTCTTCTGCAGGACAATTGAGACCTGTTGGTTGGCTCCAGGACAACGATTCCGAGCAGGGTTCTAAGTATGGATGGCTGGGTAGCCCACCTCGCATTCCAATTGTCTCCAAGCAACAAGACAGGTTAGATATGCTGGATCTGGGGGTGCAACCGAGGAGGCTGAGTTGAAATGGACTCTCCCGTGATGTGTCCTAATATGATTTTGTGTCTATAGAGTCCTTGGAATGAAGCGGTGTCACTGGGGCCCTGAGGGTTCTCCTAAGACAGGCATTCACACAGCTCCATCGTGCAAGTTTCCCATGTGTAGATGAGATTTGTTCTGATGGGTGAGGCAAGAAACAGCCATATGCTGTTATTGAAATCCAGGCCTCTGAGGAGAGATGCCTGGAAGCCAAACCAATGGATCTTATAGTTGCCTAGGGGCCTGTTCGTACCTTTTTACCTCTGGGGATATCAGTCTACAGTTCTGAGTGAGGGTAGGTGCTCGGATGGGCCCAGATTGCCCCTGTTTGTCCAGGGAAGCCACAAATATTGGGATTGTCTCAGGGACTTTGGAGGTTTATCCTATTAGTAGGGTTGTGGCCATTGGAATGGGCACATACAATTCCCTTAGAGAGGGCAAGCACAGTCCTCAGGTTTGGCTCCAGGGGCCTGAGCCTGTAGTGTGTGTATGCCAGGGCTGTTTGGACAGTTGTCTGAAAACACAAACTCGGCTTATGTTTCAGTCATAGGTATGGCAGGACTGATCTACAGACCATGAGGAGAACTCTTCAGGGTATGAAAAAAGGGCGAGTGTGAGGCTCTTGCTCAAGTTTTTGTCTCTGGATATCGTGTCACTCATGGTCGTGAAATTTCCGGGTGACTTCATGGGAAATGGACGAGTCTTACTCTCTGGTGGTTTGGCCCCGTCCAAAGCCTTTGGGGTCATTCTGTGGGATGGAAGAAGTCCGTTGTTCTGTTGTTGTTGATTTGTTTTGTTTTGTTTTTCAACATCAGGTGTCCCACCAAATGAGGGATTCCAGAGTAGAGCACTGGGGAGGGTCGACTAGACATGCAGAAATCTGGTTAAAAATTGGGGCCTAGGGACATGTCAAGCCCATTATGACATCTAATGTTGCAGGCACTGAGAGGACGTACTAGAGGACTGGACTCACGCTGAGGGTCACAATGCGTGTTTATGCCCTCGTCGCACTCAAGAATGGGCGGGGCTCAGGATGAATGCTGGTTTCTCCTACACTGAACGATGGACACCATGCCAACCACAAGGTTTCTTGCCATGGGTGAGGAAGAGTTCTGATTTTTGCATCATATTCACCCCTGGGCAGTGATTGGAGATAAGGTCTAGGTTCTGAAGCCTGAAAACTGACGTAGGGAAGTGATGATGACCTAAGGCCATGGCCTGTCTGATGTGCTCAGTGTGCGGTCAGTTGTCTGGTTGTTGGTCACGAGGTCCGGGCTCAGGTTGTCAGACAGTGCATTAGTGCCCAGGTTAGACTATTTATTTTGGGTGCATTCGAGAGCCGTGTAGGTTCTTATCAGAAGAACTCTTCAGGATATGAAGAATGAGCGAGTCTGAGGCGCGTGCTCAGGCTTTTGTCTCTGGATTTTGTATCGGTGATGGCCGTGAAATGTTGGGGAGGCCTCATGGGCCATGGACTAATATTGCTCTCTGTGGATTGGGCCGGATCCAAAATGTTTTTAGACAATCTTGGGATGGGAGGACTCCTTTCAGGTTTGTTACCTCAGGTGTCCCACCAAAAGAGGAATTCCAAAGCAGAGCCCTGGGGAAGAGTGAAGGGACAACCTGAACTACGGTTAAAAATTGGGGCCTAGGGGCATGGCAAGCCCAATATGCTGACTCTCCATCCAGCCACTGAGAGGCCTTACCTGAGGACTGGGCTCAGGCTGAGGGTCAAAATGTGTGTTTGTGACCAATGTGCCCCGCAAGCATGGGCGGGGCCTCATGGGCCACACTTGTTTCAACTACAATGAGCTTTGGACAACATGGCAACCACAAGGTTTCTTGCCATAGAGAAAGATTTCTGATTTCGGCATCATTTTCAAACCCGGGCCGTGATTGGAGATAAGGTCTAGGTTCTGAAGCCTGAAAACCGAGGTTGAGAAGAGATGACGACCTAAGGCCATGGCGGGTCCGATGTGCTCAGTGTGCGCCCAGCTATCTGGGTGGGGCCAGGAGGTCCATGCTCAGGCTGTGTCAGAAAGGGCATTAGTGCCCAGGTCATCCTAATTATTTGGGGTACAGCGAATGCCGTGCAGGTTGATTTTCATTGGGGGTATCTGGGTAGGACCAGAGGGCAATATTTTTCTTCTGGAGGGCAGGCAGAGTGCTGCATTGTAGTTCTGGATTGCCAAACTGGAGGGCTTGTTGGCCAGTAATCTTAGGACGTAAGTCTGAGAACCCAAGCTAGTCCTAGGATTCTGGGTAGGACATGGGAGGCACAATCTTCAGACCTGAATTGATATCTCGTGCATCTGAAGTCAGGGCGAGGATCAGACGATCGCTCAGATTGGACATTCTGTCCCTGATGGCCCCTTCTTGAAGGGGGGGTGGATCACCACGCCATGGGGGTTTTCCCCACGATGGTAGTTGTGAGAAGCTCCCAACTGCAAAGATTCTTCTGCAGGACAATTGAGACCTGTTGGTTGGCTCCAGGACAACGATTCTGAGCAGGGTTCTAAGGATGGATGACTGGGTAGCCCTCCTCTCATTCCAATAGTCTCCAAGCAACAAGACGGGTTAGATCTGCTGGATCTGGGGGAGCAACCGAGGAGGCTGAGTTGAAATGGACTCTCCCGTGGATGTGTCCTAATATGATTTTGTGTCTATGGAGTCCTTGGAATGAAGCGGTGGCACTGGGGCCCTGAGGGTTCTCCTCAGACAGGCTTTCACACAGCTCCATTGTGCAAGTTTCCCATGTGTAGATGAGATTTGTTCTGATGGGTGAGTCAAGAAACAGCCATATGCTGTTATTGAAATCCAGGCCTCTGAGGAGAGATGCCTGGAAGCCGAACCAATGGATCTTATGGTTGCCTAGGGGCCTGTTCGTTCCTTTTTACCTCTGGGGATATCAGTCTACAGTTCTGAGTGAGGGTAGGTGCTCGGATGGGCCCAGATTGCCCCTGTTTGTCCTGGGAAGCCACAAATATTGGGATGGCCTCAGGGACTTTGGAGGTTTATCCTATTAGTAGGGTTGTGGCCATTGGAATGGGCACATACAATTCCCTTGGAGAGGGCAAGCACAGTCGTCAGGTTTGGCTCCAGGGGCCTGAGCCTGTAGTGTGTGTATGCCAGGGCTGTTTGGACAGTTGTCTGAAAACACAAACTTGGCTTATGTTTCGGGTCATAGGTATGGCAGGACTGATCTACAGACCATGAGGAGAACTCTTCGGGATATGAAAAAAGGGCGAGTGTGAGGCTCTGCTCAAGTTTTTGTCTCTGTATATCGTGTCACTCATGGTCGTGAAATTTCCGGGTGACTCATGGGAAATGGACGAGTCTTACTCTCTGGGGGTTTGGCCCCGTCCAAAGCGTTTGGGGTCATTCTGTGGGATGGAAGAAGTCCGTTGTTCTGTTGTTGTTGATTTGTTTTGTTTTGTTTTTCAACCTCAGGTGTCCACCAAATGAGGGATTCCAGAGTAGAGCCCTGGGGAGGGTCGACTGGACAACCAGAAATCTGGTTAAAAATTGGGGCCTAGGGACGTGTCAAGCCCATTATGACATCTAATGGTCCAGGAATTGAGAGGACGTACTAGAGGACAGGACTCACGCTGAGGGTCACAATGCGTGTTTTTATGTCCTCGTCGCACTCAAGAATGGGCGGGGCCTCAGGATGAATGCTGGTTTCTCCTACACTGAACGATGGACACCATGACAACCACAAGGTTTCTTGCCATGGGTAAGGAAGAGTTCTGATTTCTGCATCATATTCACCCCTGGGCAGTGATTGGAGATAAGGTCTAGGTTCTGAAGCCTGAAAACTGACGTAGGGAAGAGATGATGACCTAAGGCCATGGCCTGTCTGATGTGCTCAGTGTGCGGTCAGTTGTCTGGTTGTTGGTCACGAGGTCCGGGCTCAGGTTGTCAGACAGTGCATTAGTGCCCAGGTTAGACTATTTATTTTGGGTGCATTCGAGAGCCGTGTAGGTTCTTATCTGAAGAACTCTTCAGGATATGAAGAATGAGTGAGTCTGAGGCGCGTGCTCAGGCTTTTGTCTCTGGATTTTGTATAGGTGATGGCCGTGAAATGTTGGGGAGGCCTCATGGGCCATGGACTAATATTGCTCTCTGTGGATTGGGCCCGATCCCAAATGTTTTTAGACAATCTGCGGGATGGGAGGACTCCTTTCAGGTTTGTTACCTCAGGTGTCCCACCAAAAGAGGAATTCCAAAGCAGAGCCCTGGGGAAGAGTGAAGGGACAACCCGAACTACGGTTAAAAATTGGGGCCTAGGGGCATGGCAAGCCCAATATGCTGACTCTCCATCAAGCCACTGAGAGGCCTTACCTGAGGACTGGGCTCAGGCTGAGGGTCAAAATGTGTGTTTGTGACCAATGTGCCCCCACAAGCATGGGCGGGGCCTCATGGGCCACACTTGTTTCAACTACACTGAGCTTTGGACAACATGGCAACCACAAGGTTTTCTTGCCATAGAGAAAGATTTCTGATTTTCTGCATCATTTTCAAACCCGGGCCGTGATTGGAGATAAGGTCTAGGTTCTGAAGCCTGAAAACCGAGGTTGAGAAGAGATGACGACCTAAGGCCATGGCGGGTCCGATGTGCTCAGTGTGCGCCCAGCTATCTGGGTGGGGCCAGGAGGTCCATGCTCATGCTGTGTCAGAAATGGCATAAGTGCCCAGGTTATCCTAATTATTTGGGGTAAAGCGAATGCCGTGCAGGTTGATCTTCATTGGGGGTATCTGGGTAGGCCCAGAGGGCAATATTTTTCTTCTGGAGGGCAGGCAGAGTGCTGCATTGTAGTTCTGGATTGCCAAACTGGAGGGCTTGTTGGCCAGTAGTCTTAGGACGTAAGTCTGAGAACCCAAGCTAGTCCTAGGAATCTGGGTAGGACATGGGAGGCACAATCTTCAGACCTGAATTGATATCTCGTGCATCTGAAGTCAGGGTGAGGATCAGACGATCGCTCAGGTTGGACATTCTGTCCCTGATGGCCCCTTCTTGAAGGGGGGGTGGATCACCACGCCATGGGGGTTTTCCCACGATGGGAGTTGTGAGAAGCTCCCAACTGCAAAGATTCTTCTGCAGGACAATTGAGACCTGTTGGTTTGCTCCAGGACAACGATTCTGAGCAGGGTTTAAGGATGGATGACTGGGTAGCCCTCCTCTCATTCCAATTGTCTCCAAGCAACAAGACGGGTTAGATCTGCTGGATCTGGGGGAGCATCCAAGGAGGCTGAGTTGAAATGGACTCTCCCGTGGATGTGACCTAATAAGATTTTGTGTCTATGGAGTCCTTGGAATGAGCGGTGGCACTGGGGCCCTGAGGGTTCTCCTAAGACAGGCTTTCACACAGCTCCATCGTGCAAGTTTCCCATGTGTAGATGAGATTTTTTCTGAGGGTGAGTCAAGAAACAGCCATATGCTGTTATTGAAATCCAGGCCTCTGAGGAGAGATGCCTGGAAGCCGAACCAATGGATCTTATGGTTGCCTAGGGGCCTGTTCGTTCCTTTTTACCTCTGGGGATATCAGTCTACAGTTCTGAGTGAGGGTAGGTGCTCGGATGGGCCCAGATTGCCCCTGTTTGTCCTGGGAAGCCACAAATATTGGGATGGCCTCAGGGACTTTGGAGGTTTATCCTATTAGTAGGGTTGTGGCCATTGGAATGGGCACATACAATTCCCTTGGAGAGGGCAAGCACAGTCGTCAGGTTTGGCTCCAGGGGGCCTGAGCCTGTAGTGTGTGTATGCCAGGGGCTGTTTGGACAGTTGTCTGAAAACACAAACTTGGCTTATGTTTCGGGTCATAGGTATGGCAGGACTGATCTACAGACCATGAGGAGAACTCTTCGGGATATGAAAAAAGGGCGAGTGTGAGGCTCTGCTCAAGTTTTTGTCTCTGTATATCGTGTCACTCATGGTCGTGAAATTTCCGGGTGACTCATGGGAAATGGACGAGTCTTACTCTCTGGGGGTTTGGCCCCGTCCAAAGCGTTCGGGGTCATTCTGTGGGATGGAAGAAGTCCGTTGTTCTGTTGTTGTTGATTTGTTTTGTTTTGTTTTTCAACCTCAGGTGTCCCACCAAATGAGGGATTCCAGAGTAGAGCCCTGGGGAGGGTCGACTGGACAACCAGAAATCTGGTTAAAAATTGGGGCCTAGGGACATGTCAAGCCCATTATGACATCTAATGGTCCAGGAATTGAGAGGACGTACTAGAGGACAGGACTCACGCTGAGGGTCATAATGCGTGTTTATGTCCTCGTCGCACTCAAGAATGGGCGGGGCCTCAGGATGAATGCTGGTTTCTCCTACACTGAACGATGGACACCATGCCAACCACAAGGTTTCTTGCCATGGGTAAGGAAGAGTTCTGATTTTTGCATCATATTCACCCCTGGGCAGTGATTGGAGATAAGGTCTAGGTTCTGAAGCCGGAAAACTGACGTAGGGAAGAGATGATGACCTAAGGCCATGGCCTGTCTGATGTGCTCAGTGTGCGGTCAGTTGTCTGGTTGTTGATCACAAGGTCCGGGCTCAGGTTGTCAGACAGTGCATTAGTGCCCAGGTTAGACTATTTATTTTGGGTGCATTCGAGAGCCGTGTAGGTTCTTATCTGAAGAACTCTTCAGGATATGAAGAATGAGCGAGTCAGGCGCGTGCTCAGGCTTTTGTCTCTGGATTTTGTATCGGTGATGGCCGTGGAATGTTGGGGAGGCCTCATGGGCCATGGACTAATATTGCTCTCTGTGGATTGGGCCCGATCCCAAATGTTTTTCGTCAATCTGTGGGATGGGAGGACTCCTTTCAGGTTTGTTACCTCAGGGGTCCCACCAAAAGAGGAATTCCAAAGCAGAGCCCTGGGGAAGAGTGAAGGGACAACCCGAACTACGGTTAAAAATTGGGCCCTAGGGGCATGGCAAGCCCAATATGCTGTCTCTCCATCCAGCCACTGAGAGGCCTTACCTGAGGACTGGGCTCAGCCTGAGGGTCAAAATGTGTGTTTGTGACCAATGTGCCCCGCAAGCATGGGCGGGGCCTCATGGGCCACACTTTTTTCAACTACACTGAGCTTTGGACAACATGGCAACTACAAGGTTTTTTGCCATAGAGAAAGATTTCTGATTTCTGCATCATTTTCAAACCCGGGCAGTGATTGGAGATAAGGTCTAGGTTCTGAAGCCTGAAAACCGAGGTTGAGAAGAGTTGACGACCTAAGGCCATGGCGGGTCCGATGTGCTCAGTGTACGCCCATCTATCTGGGTGGGGCCAGGAGGTCCATTCTCAGGCTGTGTCAGAAAGGGCATTAGTGCCCAGCTCATCCTAATTATTTGGGGTACAGCGAATGCCGTGCAGGTTGATCTTCATTGGGGGTATTTGGGTAGGCCCAGAGGGCAATATTTTTCTTCTGGAGGGCAGGCAGAGTGCTGCATGTAGTCTGGATTGCCAAACTGGAGGGCTTGTGGGCCAGTAGTCTGAGGACGGAAGTGTGAGAACCCAAGCTAGGCCTAGGATTCTGGGTGAGGGTATGGCAGGCACAATCTACAGACCTGAATCGAGATCTCGTGCATCTGAAGTCAGGGCGAGGATAGACGATCGCTCAGGTTGGACATTCTGTCCGTGATGGCACCCGCCCATGTTTGGGGGCCACATTGGTCACAAACACACATTGTGACCCTCAGCCTGAGCCCAGTCCTCAGGTAAGGCCTCTCAGTGGCTGGATGGAGAGACAGAATATTGGGCTTGCCATGCCCCTAAGCCCCAATTTTTAACTGTAGTTCGGGTTGTCCCTTCACTCTTCCCCAGGGCTCTGCTTTGGAATTCCTCTTTTGGTGGGACACCTGAGGAAACATTCCTGAAAGGAGACCTCCCATTCAACAGATTGACGAAAAACAATTGGGACCGGGCGAAATCCACAGAGAGCAAGATTCGTCCATGGCCCATGAGGCCTCCCCAACATTCCACGGCCATCGCTGATTCAAAATCCAGAGACGAAAGCCTGAGCACGCACCTCAGTCTCGCTCATTCTTCATATCCTGAAGAGTTCTTCAGATAAGAACCTACACGGCACTCGAATGCACCCAAAATATATAGTCTAACCTGGGCACTAATGCACTCTCTGACAACCTGAGCCCGGACCTCGTGAACAACACCCAGACAGCTGACCGCACACTGAGCACCTCAGACCCGCCATGGCCTTAGGTCATCATCTCTTCCCTACCTCTGTTTTCAGGCTTCAGAACCTAGACATTATCTCCAATCACTGCCCACGGGTCACTGTGATGCAGAAATCAGAACTCTTCCTTACGCATGGCAAGAAACCTTGTGGTTGGCATGTTGTCCAACGTTCAGTGTAGGAGAAACCATCATTCACCCCGAGGCCCCCCCCCATTCTTGACTGCTAAGAGGGCATAAACACGCATTGTGACCCTCAGCGTGAGTCCTGTCCTCTAGTACGTCCTCTCAGTGGCTGGACCATTAGATGTCATAATGGGCTTGACATGTCCCTAGGCCTCAAATTTTAAACCCAGATTTCTGGTTGTCCAGTCGCCCCTCCCCAGGGCTCTGCTCTGGAATCCCTCATTTGGTGGGACACCTGAGGTTGAAAAACTAAACAAAACAAATCAACAACAATAGAACAACGGACTTCTTCCAAGACACAGAATGACCCCAAACTCTTTTGATGGGGCAAAACCCCCAGAGAGTAAGACTCGTCCATTTCCCATGAAGTCACCTGGAAATTTCACGACCATGAGTGACACGATATCCAGAGACAAAAACTTGAAGAAGAGCCTCACACTCGCCCTTTTGTCATATCCCGAAGAGTTCTCCTCATGGTCTGTAGATCAGTCCTGCCATTCCTATGACCCGAAACATAAGCCGAGTTTGTGTTTTCAGACAACTGTCCAAACAGCCCGGGCCTACACACCCTACAGGCTCAGGCCCCTGGAGCCAAACCTGACGACTGTGCTTGCCCTCTCCAAGGGAATTGTATGTGCCCACTCCAATGGCCACAACCCTACTAATAGGATAAACCTCCAAAGTCCCTGAGGCCATCCCAATATTTGTGGATTCCCAGGACAAACAGGGGCAATATGGGCCCATCTGAAAACCTACCGGCACTCAGAACCGTAGACTGATTTCCCAGAGGTAAAAAGGAACGAACAGGCCCCTAGGCACCTATGGGATCCATTCGTTTGGCTACCAGGCATCTCTCCTAAGAGGCCTGGATTTCAATAACAGCACATGGCTGTTTCTTGACTCACCCTCAGAAAAATCTCATCTACACATGGGAAACTTGCACGATGGAGCTGTGTGAAAGAGTCTCTGTAGGGTAACCCTTCAGGGCCCCAGTGCCACCGCTTCATTCCTAGGTCTCCATAGACGCAAAATCATATTATGACACATCCACAGGAGAGTCCATTTCAACTCATCCTCCTCGTTTGCTCCCCCAGATCCAGCAGATCTAACCTGTCTTGTTGCGTGGAGACAACTGGAATGCGAGGTGGGCTACCCAGCCATCCATCCTTAGAACCCTGCTCTGAATCGTTGTCCTCGAGCCAACCAACAGGTCTCAATTGTCCTGCAGAAGAATCTTTGCAGTTGGGAGCTTGTCACATTTCCATTAGTGGGAAAACCCCCATGGCCTCGTGATCCACCCCCCCTTCAAGTAGGGGCCATCAGGGACAGAATGTCCAACCTTAGCGATCGTCTGATCCTCGCCCTGACTTCAGATGAACAAGATTTCGATTCAGGTCTGTAGATTGTGCCTGCCATATCCTCACCCAGAAACCTATGCCTAGCTTGGGTTCTCAGACTTCCGTCCTAAGACTCCTGGCCCACAAGCCTTCCAGTTTGGCAATCCAGACTACAATGCAGCATTCTGCCTGCCCTCCAGAAGAAAAACATTGCCCTCTGGGGCTACCCAGAAACCCCAAATGAGGATCAACCTGCACGTCATTCGGCTGTATCCCAAATATATAGGCTGACCTGGACACTAATGCCCTTTCTGACACAGCCTGAGCCTGGACCTCCTGGCCCCACCCAGACAGCTGGCCGCACACTGAGCACATGGGACACGCCATGGCCTTAGGTCGTCATCTCTTCTCAACCTCGGTTTTCAGGTTTCAGAACCTAGACCTTATCTCTAATCACGGCCCGGGTTTGAAAATGATGCAGAAATCAGAACTCTCTCCCCATGGCAAGAAACCTTGTGGTTGGCATGTTGTCCAAGGTTCAGTGTAGTTGAAACCAGTGTGGCCAATGAGGCCCGCCCATGTTTGAGGGCCACATTGGTCACAAACACACATTGTGACCCTCAGCCTGAGCCCAGTCCTCAGGTAAGGCCTCTCAGTGGCTGGATGGAGAGACAGCATATTGGACTTGCCATGCCCCTAGGCCCCAATTTTTAACCGTAGTTCAGTTTGTCCCTTCACTCTTCCCCAGGGCTCTGCTTTGGAATTCTTCTTTTAGTGGGACACCTGAGGTAACAAACCTGAAAAGAGTCCTCCCATCCCACAGATTGACGAAAAACATATGGGATCAGGCCAAAACCACAGAGAGCTAGATTCGTCCATGGACCATGAGGCCTCTCCAACAATGCATGGCGGTCGCTGATACAAAATACAGAGACGAAAGCCTGAGCACGCACCTCAGTCTCGCTCATTCTTCATATCCTGAAGATTTCTTCAGATAAGAACCTACACGGCACTCGAATGCACCCAAAATATATAGTCTAACCTGGGCACTAATGCACTGTCTGACAACCTGAGCCCGGACCTCGTGACCAACACCCAGAGAGCTGACCGCACCCTGAGCACATCAGACCCGCCATGGCCTTAGGTCATCATCTCTTCCCTACCTCAGTTTTCAGGCTTCAGAACCTAGACCTGATCTCCAATCACTGCCCAGGGGTGACTGTGATGCAGAAATCAGAACTCTTCCTTACCCATGGCAAGAAACCTTGTGGTTGGCATGTTGTCCAACGTTCAGTGTAGGAGAAACCAGCATTCACCCTGAGGCCCCGCACATTCTAGAGTGCGACGAGGGCATAAACACGCATTGTGACCCTAAGCGTGAGTCCTCTCCTCTAGAACGTCCTCTCAGTGGCTGGACAATTAGATGTCATAATGGGCTTGACATGTCCCTAGTCCACAAATTTTAACCAGATTTCTGGTTGTCCAGTCGACCCTCCCCAGGGCTCTGCTCTGGAATCCCTCATTTGGTGGGAGACCTGAGGTTGAAAAACAGAACAAAACAAATCAACAACAACAGTACAACGGCCTTCTTCCATCTCTCAGAATAACCCCAAAATCTTTGGACGGGGCCAAAACCCCAGAGAGTAAGACTCGTCCATTTCCCATGAAGTCACCCAGAAATTTCACGACCATGTGTGACACGTTATCCAGAAACAAAAACTTGAGCAAGAGCCTCATACTCGCCCTTTTTTCATACCCCGAAGAGTACTCCTCATGGTCTGTAGATCAGTCCTGCCACCTATGTCCTGAAACATAAGCCGAGTTTGTGTTTTCAGACTACTGTCCAAACAGCCCTGTCCTACACACCCTACAGGCTCAGGCCCCTGGAGCCAAACCTGACGACTGTGCGTGCCCTCTACAAGGGAATCGTATGTGCCCATTCCAATGGCCAAAACCCTACTAATAGGTTAAACTTCCAAAGTCCCTGAGGCCATCCCAATTTTTGTGGCTTCCCAGGTCAAACAGGGGCAATCTGGGCCCATCTGAGCACCTACCGGCACTCAGACCTGTAGACTGATATCCCCAGAGGTAAAAAGGAAGGGGAACAGGCCCCTAGTCACCTATCGGATCCATTGCTTTGGGTTTCCAGGCATCTCTCCTCAGAGGCCTGGATTTCAATAACAGCATATGGCTGTTTCTTGACTCATCCGTCAGAACAAATCTCATCTACACATGGGAAACTTGCACGATGGAGCTGTGTGAAAGCCTCTCTTTAGGAGAAACCTTCAGGGCCCCAGTGACACCGCTTCATTCCAAGGTCTCCATAGACACAAATTCATATTAGGACACATCCACGGGAGCGTCCTTTTCAACTGAGCCTCCTCGCTTGCTCCCCCAGATCCAGCAGATCTAAACTGTCTTGTTGCTTGGAAAAAATTGGAATGTGTGGGTGTCTACCCAGCCATCCCTCCTTAGAACCCTGCTCGGAAACGTTGTCCTGGAGCCAACCAACAGGTCTCAATTGTCCTGCAGAAGAATCTTTGCAGTGGGGAGCTTCTCACATCTCCCATCGTGGGAAAACACCCATGGCCTCGTGATCCACTCCCCCCTTCAAAAAGGGGCCATCAGGTACAAAATGTCCAACCTGAGCGATCGTTTGATCCTCGCCCTGACTTCAGATGCAAGAGACCTCGATTTATGTCTGTAGATTTTGCCTGCCATATCCTCACCCAGAAACCTAGGCGTAGCTTGGGTTCTCAGACTTCCGTCCTGAGACTACTAGGCACAAGCTTTCCAGTTTGGCAATCCAGAACTACAATGCAGCACTCTGCCTGCCCTCCAGAAGAAAAACATTGCCCTCTGGGGCTACCCAGAAAACCCAAATGAGCATCAACCAGCACGCCATTCGGCTGTACCCCAAATATATAGGCTGACCTGGGCACTAAAGCCCTTTCTGACACTCCCTGAGCATGGACCTCCTGGACCCACCCAGACAGCTGGCCGCAGACTGAGCACATCAGACCCGTCATGGTCTTAGGTCGTCATCTCTTCTCAACCTCGGTTTTCAGGCTCTGAACCTAGACCTTATCCCCAATCACGGCCCAGGATAGAAAATGATGCATAAATCAGAACTCTTTCCCCATGGCAAGAAACCTTGTGGTTGGCATGTTGTCCAAGGTTCAGTGTATTTGAAACCAGTGTGGCCCATGAGGCCCCGCCCATGCTTGCGGGCCACACTGATCACAAACACACATTGTGACCCTCAGCCTGAGCCCAGTCCTCAGGTAAGGCCTCTTAGTGGCTGGATGGAGAGAGAGCATATAGGGCTTGCCATGCCCCTAGGCCCCAATTTTTAACCATAGTTCGGGTTGTCCCTTCACTCTTCCCCAGGGCTCTGCTTTGGAATTCCTCTTCTGGTCGGGCACCTGAGGTAACAAACCTGAAGAAAGGAGTCCTCCCATCCCACAGATTGACGAAAAACAATTGGGATCGGGCCCAATCCACAGAGAGCAAGATTCGTCCATGGCCCATGAGGCCTCCGCAACATTCCACGGCCATCACTGATTCAAAATCCAGAGACAAAAGCCTGAGCACGCCCCTCAGACTCGCTCATTCTTCATATCCTGAAGAGTTCTTCAGATAAGAACCTACACGGAACTCGAAGGAACCCAAAATATATAGTCTAACCTGGGCACTAATGCACTGACTGACAAACTGAGCCCAGACCTAGTGACCATCACCCAGACAGATGACCGCACACTGAGAACATCAGAACCGCCATGGCCTTAGGTCATCATCTCTTCCCTACCTCAGTGTTCAGGCTTCAGAACCTAGACCTTATCTCCAATCACTGCACAGGTGTGACTGTGATGCAGAAATCAGAACTCTTCCTTACCCATGGCAAGAAACCTTGTGGTTGGCATGTTGTCCAACGTTCAGTGTAGGAGAAACCAGCATTCACCCTGAGGCCCCGCCCATTCTTGAGTGCGACGAGGGCATAAACACGCATTGTGACCCTCAGCGTGAGTCCTGTCCTCTAGTATGTCCTCTCAGTGGCTGGACCATTAGATGTCATAATGGGCTTGACATGTCCCTAGCCTCAATGTTTAACCAGATTTCTGGTTGTCCAGTCGACCCTCCCCAGGGCTCTACTCTGGAATCCCTCATTTGGTGGGACACCTGAGGTTGAAAACAAAACAAAACAAATCAACAACAACAGAACAACGGACTTCTTCCATCCCACAGAATGACCCCAAACACTTTGGACGGGGCCAAACCCCCAGAGAGTAAGACTCGTCCATTTCCCATGCAGTCACCGGGAAATTTCACGACCATGAATGACACGATATCCAGAGACAAAAACTTGAGCAAGAGCCTCACACTCGACCTTTTTTCATATACCGAAGAGTTCTCCTCATGGTCTGTAGAGCAGTCCTGCCATACCTATGACCCGAAACATAAGCCGAGTTTGTATATTCAGACAACTGTCCAAACAGCCCTGGCCTACACACCCTACAACTCAGGCCCCTGGAGCCAAACCTGACGACTGTGCTTGCCATCTCCATGGGAATGGTAAGTGCCCATTCCAATGGCCACAACCCTACTAAGAGGATAAACCTCCAAAGTCCCTGAGGCCTTCCCAATATTTCTGGCTTCCCAGGACAAACAGGGCAATCGGCCCATCGGAGCACCTACCGTTGCTCAGACTTGTAGACTGATGTCCCCAGAGGAAAAAGGAACGAACAAGCCCCTAGGCACCTATCGGATCCATTGCTTTGGTTTCCAGGCATCTCTCCTCAAAGGCCTGGATTTCAATAACCTCATATGGCTGTTTCTTGACTAACCCATCAGAACAAATCTCATCTACACAAGGGAAACTTGCACGATGGAGTTGTGTGAAAGCCTCTCTTTAGGAGAACCCTTCAGGGCCCCAGTGCCACCGCTTCATTCCAAGGTCTCCATAGACACAAAATCATATTAGGACACATCCACGGGAGAGTCCATTTCAACTCAGCCTCCAATGTTGCTCCTCCAGATCCAGCAGATCTAACCTGTCTTGTTCCTTGGAGACAATTGGAATGGGAGGTGGGCTACCCAGCCATCCATCCTTAGAACCCTGCTCGGAATCGTTGTCCTGGAGCCAACCAACAGGTCTCAATTGTCCTGCAGAAGAATCTTTGCATTTGGGAGCTTCTCACAACTCCCATCGTGGGAAAACCCCCATGGCCTCGTGATCCACCCCCCTTCAAGATGGGTCCATCAGGGACAGACTGTCCAAACTGAGCGATCGTCTGATACTCGTCCTGACCTTAGATGCACGAGATCTCCATTCAGGTATGTAGATTGTGCCTGCCATATCCTCACCCAGAAACCGAGGCCTAGCTTGGGTTCTCAGACATCCGTCCTCAGACTACTGGCCCACAAGCCCTCCAGTTTGGCAATCCAGAACCACAATGCAGTACTCTGCCAGCCCTCCAGAAGAAAAACGTTGCCCTCTGGGGCTACCCAGAAATCCCAAATCAGGATCAACGGGGCACACCATTTGGCTGTACCCCACATATATAGGCTGACCTGGGCACTAATGCCCTTTCTGACACAGCGTGAGCCTGGAACTCCTGGACCCACCCAGACAGCTGGCCGCACACTGAGCACATCCGACCCGCCATGGCCTTAGGTCGTCATCTCTTCTCAACCTCGGTTTTCAGGCTTCAGAACCTAGACCTTATCTCCAATCACGGCCCCCAGTTTGAAAATGAGGCAGAAATCAGAACTCTTTCCCATGGCAAGAAAACTTGTGGTTGGCATGTTGTCCAAGGTTCAGTGTACTTGAAACCAGTGTGGCCCATGAGGCCCCGCCCATGCTTGCGGGCCACATTGTTCACAAACACACATTGTGACCCTCAGCCTGAAGCCCAGTCCTCAGGTAAGGGCTCTCAGGGGCTGGATGGAGAGACAGCATATTGGGCTTGCCATGCCCCTAGTCCCCAATTTTTTAACCATAGTTCGGGTTGTCCCTTCACTCTTCCCCAGGGCTCTGCTTTGGAATTCCTCTTTTGGTGGGACACCTGAGGTAACAAAACTGAAAGGAGTTCTCCCATCCCACAGATTGACGAAAAACAATTGGGATCAGGCCAAGTCCACAGAGAGCAAGATTCGTCCATGGCCCATGAGGCCTCCCCAACATTCCAGGGCCATCGCTTATACAAAATCCAGAGACAAAAGCCTGAGCACGCGCCTCAGATTCGCTCATTCTTCATATCCTGAAGAGTTCTTCAGATAAGAACCTACACGGCACTCTAAGGCACCCAAAATATATAGTCTAACCTGGGCACTAATGCACTGTCTGACAACATGAGCCTGGACCTCGTGACCAACACCATGATAGCTGACCGCACACTGAGCACATGAGACCCACCATGGCGTTAGGTCATCATCTCTTCCCTACCTCTATTTTCAGGCTTCAGAACCGAGACCTTATCTCCAATCACTGCCCAGCGGTGACAGTGATGCAGAAATCAGAACTCTTCCTTACCCATGGCAAGAAACCTTGTGGTTGGCATGTTGTCCAACGTTCAGTGTAGGAGAAACCAGCATTCACCCTGAGGCCCGGCCAATCTTGAGTGCAACGGGGGCATAAACACGCATTGTGACCCTCAGCGTGAGTCCTGTCCTCTAGGATGTCCTCTCAGTGGCTGGACCATTAGATGTCATAATGGGCTTGACATGTCCCTAGGCCCCAATGTTTAACCAGATTTCTGGTTGTCCATTCGCCCCTCCCCAGGGCTCTGCTCTGGAATCCCTCATTTGGTGGGACACCTGAGGTTGAAAAACAGAACAAAACAAATCAAACAACAACAGTACAACGGCCTTCTTCCATCCCCTCAGAATGACCCCAAACTCTTTGGACGGGGCCAAAAACCCCAGAGAGTAAGACTCGTCCATTTCCCATGAAGTCACCCAGAAATTTCACGACCATGTGTGACACGTTATCCAGAAACAAAAACTTGAGCAAGAGCCTCACACTCGCCCTTTTTTCATACCCCGAAGAGTACTCCTCATGGTCTGTAGATCAGTCCCGTGCCACCTATGTCCTGAAACATAAGCCGAGTTTGTGTTTTTCAGAGACTACTGTCCAAACAGCCCTGTCCTACACACCCTACAGGCTCAGGCCCCTGGAGCCAAACCTGACGACTGTGCGTGCCCTCTACAAGGGAATCGTATGTGCCCATTCCAATGGCCAAAACCCTACTAATAGGTTAAACTTCCAAAGTCCCTGAGGCCATCCCAATTTTTGTGGCTTCCCAGGTCAAACAGGGGCAATCTGGGCCCATCTGAGAGCACCTACCGGCACTCAGACCTGTAGACTGATATCCCCAGAGGTAAAAAGGAAGGGAACAGGCCCCTAGTCACCTATCGGATCCATTGCTTTGGTTTCCAGGCATCTCTCCTCAGAGGCCTGGATTTCAATAACAGCATATGGCTGTTTCTTGACTCATCCGTCAGAACAAATCTCATCTACACATGGGAAACTTGCACGATGGAGCTGTGTGAAAGCCTCTCTTTTAGGAGAACCCTTCAGGGGCCCCAGTGACACCGCTTCATTCCAAGGTCTCCATAGACACAAATTCATATTAGGACACATCCACGGGAGCGTCCTTTTCAACTGAGCCTCCTCGCTTGCTCCCCCCCAGATCCAGCAGATCTAAACTGTCTTGTTGCTTGGAAAAAATTGGAATGTGTGGGTGTCTACCCAGCCATCCCTCCTTAGAACCCTGCTCGGAAACGTTGTCCTGGAGCCAACCAACAGGTCTCAATTGTCCTGCAGAAGAATCTTTGCAGTGGGGAGCTTCTCACATCTCCCATCGTGGGAAAACACCCATGGCCTCGTGACCACTCCCCCCTTAAAAAGGGGCCATCAGGTACAAAATGTCCAACCTGAGCGATCGTTTGATCCTCGCCCTGACTTCAGATGCAAGAGACCTCGATTTATGTCTGTAGATTTTGCCTGCCATATCCTCACCCAGAAACCTAGGCGTTAGCTTGGGTTCTCAGACTTCCGTCCTGAGACTACTAGGCACAAGCTTTCCAGTTTGGCAATCCAGAACTACAATGCAGCACTCTGCCTGCCCTCCAGAAGAAAAACATTGCCCTCTGGGGCTACCCAGAAAACCCAAATGAGCATCAACCAGCACGCCATTCGGCTGTACCCCAAATATATAGGCTGACCTGGGCACTAAAGCCCTTTCTGACACTCCCTGAGCATGGACCTCCTGGACCCACCCAGACAGCTGGCCGCAGACTGAGCACATCAGACCCGTCATGGTCTTAGGTCGTCATCTCTTCTCAACCTCGGTTTTCAGGCTCTGAACCTAGACCTTATCCCCAATCACGGCCCAGGATAGAAAATGATGCATAAATCAGAACTCTTTCCCCATGGCAAGAAACCTTGTGGTTGGCATGTTGTCCAAGGTTCAGTGTATTTGAAACCAGTGTGGCCCATGAGGCCCCGCCCATGCTTGCGGGCCACACTGATCACAAACACACATTGTGACCCTCAGCCTGAGCCCAGTCCTCAGGTAAGGCCTCTTAGTGGCTGGATGGAGAGAGAGCATATAGGGCTTGCCATGCCCCTAGGCCCCAATTTTTTAACCATAGTTCGGGTTGTCCCCTTCACTCTTCCCCAGGGCTCTGCTTTGGAATTCCTCTTCTGGTCGGGCACCTGAGGTAACAAACCTGAAGAAAGGAGTCCTCCCATCCCACAGATTGACGAAAAACAATTGGGATCGGGCCCAATCCCACAGAGAGCAAGATTCGTCCATGGCCCATGAGGCCTCCGCAACATTCCACGGCCATCACTGATTCAAAATCCAGAGACAAAAGCCTGAGCACGCCCCTCAGACTCGCTCATTCTTCATATCCTGAAGAGTTCTTCAGATAAGAACCTACACGGAACTCGAAGGAACCCAAAATATATAGTCTAACCTGGGCACTAATGCACTGACTGACAAACTGAGCCCAGACCTAGTGACCATCACCCAGACAGATGACCGCACACTGAGAACATCAGAACCGCCATGGCCTTAGGTCATCATCTCTTCCCTACCTCAGTGTTCAGGCTTCAGAACCTAGACCTTATCTCCAATCACTGCACAGGTGTGACTGTGATGCAGAAATCAGAACTCTTCCTTACCCATGGCAAGAAACCTTGTGGTTGGCATGTTGTCCAACGTTCAGTGTAGGAGAAACCAGCATTCACCCCTGAGGCCCCGCCCATTCTTGAGTGCGACGAGGGCATAAACACGCATTGTGACCCTCAGCGTGAGTCCTGTCCTCTAGTATGTCCTCTCAGTGGCTGGACCATTAGATGTCATAATGGGCTTGACATGTCCCTAGCCTCAATGTTTAACCAGATTTCTGGTTGTCCAGTCGACCCTCCCCAGGGCTCTACTCTGGAATCCCTCATTTGGTGGGACACCTGAGGTTGAAAACAAAACAAAAACAATCAAACAACAACAGAACAACGGACTTCTTCCATCCCACAGAATGACCCCAAACACTTTGGACGGGGCCAAACCCCCAGAGAGTAAGACTCGTCCATTTCCCATGCAGTCACCGGGAAATTTCACGACCATGAATGACACGATATCCAGAGACAAAAACTTGAGCAAGAGCCTCACACTCGACCTTTTTTCATATACCGAAGAGTTCTCCTCATGGTCTGTAGAGCAGTCCTGCCATACCTATGACCCGAAACATAAGCCGAGTTTGTATATTCAGACAACTGTCCAAACAGCCCTGGCCTACACACCCTACAACTCAGGCCCCTGGAGCCAAACCTGACGACTGTGCTTGCCATCTCCATGGGAATTGTAAGTGCCCATTCCAATGGCCACAACCCTACTAAGAGGATAAACCTCCAAAGTCCCTGAGGCCTTCCCAATATTTCTGGCTTCCCAGGACAAACAGGGCAATCAGGGCCCATCGGAGCACCTACCGTCGCTCAGACTTGTAGACTGATGTCTCCAGAGGAAAAAGGAACGAACAAGCCCCTAGGCACCTATCGGATCCATTGCTTTGGTTTCCAGGCATCTCTCCTCAAAGGCCTGGATTTCAATAACCTCATATGGCTGTTTCTTGACTAACCCATCAGAACAAATCTCATCTACACAAGGGAAACTTGCACGGTGGAGTTGTGTGAAAGCCTCTCTTTAGGAGAACCCTTCAGGGCCCCAGTGCCACCGCTTCATTCCAAGGTCTCCATAGACACAAAATCATATTAGGACACATCCACGGGAGAGTCCATTTCAACTCAGCCTCCAATGTTGCTCCTCCAGATCCAGCAGATCTATCCTGTCTTGTTCCTTGGAGACAATTGGAATGGGAGGTGGGCTACCCAGCCATCCATCCTTAGAACCCTGCTCGGAATCGTTGTCCTGGAGCCAACCAACAGGTCTCCATTGTCCTGCAGAAGAATCTTTGCATTTGGGAGCTTCTCACAACTCCCATCGTGGGAAAACCCCCATGGCCTCGTGATCCACCCCCCCCTTCAAGATGGGTCCATCAGGGACAGACTGTCCAAACTGAGCGAACGTCTGATACTCGTCCTGACCTCAGATGCACGAGATCTCCATTCAGGTATGTAGATTGTGCCTGCCATATCCTCACCCAGAAACCGAGGCCTAGCTTGGGTTCTCAGACATCCGTCCTCAGACTACTGGCCCACAAGCCCTCCAGTTTGGCAATCCAGAACCGCAATGAAGCACTCTGCCAGCCCTCCAGAAGAAAAACGTTGCCCTCTGGGGCTACCCAGAAATCCCCAATCAGGATCAACGGGGCACACCATTTTGGCTGTACCCAAATATATAGGCTGACCTGGGCACTAATGCCCTTTCTGACACAGCGTGAGCCTGGAACTCCTGGACCCACCCAGACAGCTGGCCGCACACTGAGCACATCGGACCCGCCATGGCCTTAGCTCGTCATCTCTTCTCAACCTCGGTTTTCAGGCTTCAGAACCTAGACCTTATCTCCAATCACGGCCCCAGTTTGAAAATGAGGCAGAAATCAGAACTCTTTCCCATGGCAAGAAAACTTGTGGTTGGCATGTTGTCCAAGGTTCAGTGTACTTGAAACCAGTGTGGCCCATGAGGCCCCGCCCATGCTTGCGGGCCACATTGTTCACAAACACACATTGTGACCCTCAGCCCTGAGCCCAGTCCTCAGGTAAGGGCTCTCAGGGGCTGGATGGAGAGACAGCATATTGGGCTTGCCATGCCCCCTAGTCCCCAATTTTTAACCATAGTTCGGGTTGTCCCTTTCACTCTTCCCAGGGCTCTGCTTTGGAATTCCTCTTTTGGTGGGACACCTGAGGTAACAAAACTGAAAGGAGTTCTCCCATCCCACAGATTGACGAAAAAACAATTGGGATCAGGCCAAGTCCACAGAGAGCAAGATTCGTCCATGGCCCATGAGGCCTCCCCAACATTCCAGGGCCATCGCTTATACAAAATCCAGAGACAAAAGCCTGAGCACGCGCCTCAGATTCGCTCATTCTTCATATCCTGAAGAGTTCTTCAGATAAGAACCTACACGGCACTCTAAGGCAACCCAAAAATATATAGTCTAACCTGGGCACTAATGCACTGTCTGACAACATGAGCCCGGACCTCGTGACCAACACCACAGATAGCTGACCGCACACACTGAGCACATGAGACCCACCATGGCGTTAGGTCATCATCTCTTCCCTACCTCTATTTTCAGGCTTCAGAACCGAGACCTTATCTCCAATCACTGCCCAGCGGTGACAGTGATGCAGAAATCAGAACTCTTCCTTACCCATGGCAAGAAACCTTGTGGTTGGCATGTTGTCCAACGTTCAGTGTAGGAGAAACCAGCATTCACCCTGAGGCCCGGCCAATCTTGAGTGCAACGGGGGGCATAAACACGCATTGTGACCCTCAGCGTGAGTCCTGTCCTCTAGTATGTCCTCTCAGTGGCTGGACCATTAGATGTCATAATGGGCTTGACATGTCCCTAGGCCCCAATGTTTAACCAGATTTCTGGTTGTCCATTCGCCCCTCCCCAGGGCTCTGCTCTGGAATCCCTCATTTGGTGGGACACCTGAGGTTGAAAAACAGAACAAAACAAATCAACAACAACAGTACAACGGCCTTCTTCCATCCCTCAGAATGACCCCAAACTCTTTGGACGGGGCCAAAAACCCCAGAGAGTAAGACTCGTCCATTTCCCATGAAGTCACCCAGAAATTTCACGACCATGTGTGACACGTTATCCAGAAACAAAAACTTGAGCAAGAGCCTCACACTCGCCCTTTTTTCATACCCCGAAGAGTACTCCTCATGGTCTGTAGATCAGTCCTGCCACCTATGTCCTGAAACATAAGCCGAGTTTGTGTTTTCAGACTACTGTCCAAACAGCCCTGTCCTACACACCCTACAGGCTCAGGCCCCTGGAGCCAAACCTGACGACTGTGCGTGCCCTCTACAAGGGAATCGTATGTGCCCATTCCAATGGCCAAAACCCTACTAATAGGTTTAAACTTCCAAAGTCCCTGAGGCCATCCCAATTTTTGTGGCTTCCCAGGTCAAACAGGGGCAATCTGGGCCCATCTGAGCACCTACCGGCACTCAGACCTGTAGACTGATATCCCCAGAGGTAAAAAGGAAGGAACAGGCCCCTAGTCACCTATCGGATCCATTGCTTTGGTTTCCAGGCATCTCTCCTCAGAGGCCTGGATTTCAATAACAGCATATGGCTGTTTCTTGACTCAATCCGTCAGAACAAATCTCATCTACACATGGGAAACTTGCACGATGGAGCTGTGTGAAAGCCTCTCTTTAGGAGAAACCTTCAGGGCCCCAGTGACAAAAACCGCTTCATTCCAAGGTCTCCATAGACACAAATTCATATTAGGACACATCCACGGGAGCGTCCTTTTCAACTGAGCCTCCTCGCTTGCTCCCCCAGATCCAGCAGATCTAAACTGTCTTGTTGCTTGGAAAAAATTGGAATGTGTGGGTGTCTACCCAGCCATCCCTCCTTAGAACCCTGCTCGGAAACGTTGTCCTGGAGCCAACCAACAGGTCTCAATTGTCCTGCAGAAGAATCTTTGCAGTGGGGAGCTTCTCACATCTCCCATCGTGGGAAAACACCCAGGGCCTCGTGATCCACTCCCCCCCTTCAAAAAGGGGCCATCAGGTACAAAATGTCCAACCTGAGCGATCGTTTGATCCTCGCCCTGACTTCAGATGCAAGAGACCTCGATTTATGTCTGTAGATTTTGCCTGCCATATCCTCACCCAGAAACCTAGGCGTAGCTTGGGTTCTCAGACTTCCGTCCTGAGACTACTAGGCACAAGCTTTCCAGTTTGGCAATCCAGAACTACAATGCAGCACTCTGCCTGCCCTCCAGAAGAAAAACATTGCCCTCTGGGGCTACCCAGAAAACCCAAATGAGCATCAACCAGCACGCCATTCGGCTGTACCCCAAATATATAGGCTGACCTGGGCACTAAAGCCCTTTCTGACACTCCCTGAGCATGGACCTCCTGGACCCACCCAGACAGCTGGCCGCAGACTGAGCACATCAGACCCGTCATGGTCTTAGGTCGTCATCTCTTCTCAACCTCGGTTTTCAGGCTCTGAACCTAGACCTTATCCCCAATCACGGCCCAGGATAGAAAATGATGCATAAATCAGAACTCTTTCCCCATGGCAAGAAACCTTGTGGTTGGCATGTTGTCCAAGGTTCAGTGTATTTGAAACCAGTGTGGCCCATGAGGCCCCGCCCATGCTTGCGGGCCACACTGATCACAAACACACATTGTGACCCTCAGCCTGAGCCCAGTCCTCAGGTAAGGCCTCTTAGTGGCTGGATGGAGAGAGAGCATATAGGGCTTGCCATGCCCCTAGGCCCCAATTTTTAACCATAGTTCGGGTTGTCCCTTCACTCTTCCCCAGGGCTCTGCTTTGGAATTCCTCTTCTGGTCGGGCACCTGAGGTAACAAACCTGAAGAAAGGAGTCCTCCCATCCCACAGATTGACGAAAAACAATTGGGATCGGGCCCCAATCCACAGAGAGCAAGATTCGTCCATGGCCCATGAGGCCTCCGCAAACATTCCACGGCCATCACTGATTCAAAATCCAGAGACAAAAGCCTGAGCACGCCCCTCAGACTCGCTCATTCTTCATATCCTGAAGAGTTCTTCAGATAAGAACCTACACGGAACTCGAAGGAACCCAAAATATATAGTCTAACCTGGGCACTAATGCACTGACTGACAAACTGAGCCCAGACCTAGTGACCATCACCCAGACAGATGACCGCACACTGAGAACATCAGAACCGCCATGGCCTTAGGTCATCATCTCTTCCCTACCTCAGTGTTCAGGCTTCAGAACCTAGACCTTATCTCCAATCACTGCACAGGTGTGACTGTGATGCAGAAATCAGAACTCTTCCTTACCCATGGCAAGAAACCTTGTGGTTGGCATGTTGTCCAACGTTCAGTGTAGGAGAAACCAGCATTCACCCTGAGGCCCCGCCCATTCTTGAGTGCGACGAGGGCATAAACACGCATTGTGACCCTCAGCGTGAGTCCTGTCCTCTACTATGTCCTCTCAGTGGCTGGACCATTAGATGTCATAATGGGCTTGACATGTCCCTAGCCTCAATGTTTTAACCAGATTTCTGGTTGTCCAGTCGACCCTCCCCAGGGCTCTACTCTGGAATCCCTCATTTGGTGGGACACCTGAGGTTGAAAACAAAACAAAACAAATCAACAACAACAGAACAACGGACTTCTTCCATCCCACAGAATGACCCCAAACACTTTGGACGGGGCCAAACCCCCAGAGAGTAAGACTCGTCCATTTCCCATGCAGTCACCGGGAAATTTCACGACCATGAATGACACGATATCCAGAGACAAAAAACTTGAGCAAGAGCCTCACACTCGACCTTTTTTCATATACCGAAGAGTTCTCCTCATGGTCTGTAGAGCAGTCCTGCCATACCTATGACCCGAAACATAAGCCGAGTTTTGTATATTCAGACAACTGTCCAAACAGCCCTGGCCTACACACCCTACAACTCAGGCCCCTGGAGCCAAACCTGACGACTGTGCTTGCCATCTCCATGGGAATTGTAAGTGCCCATTCCAATGGCCACAACCCTACTAACAGGATAAACCTCCAAAGTCCCCGAGGCCTTCCCAATATTTCTGGCTTCCCAGGACAAAACAGGGCAATCAGGGCCCATCGGAGCACCTACCGTCGCTCAGACTTGTAGACTGATGTCCCCAGAGGAAAAAGGAACGAACAAGCCCCTAGGCACCTATCGGATCCATTGCTTTGGTTTCCAGGCATCTCTCCTCAAAGGCCTGGATTTCAATAACCTCATATGGCTGTTTCTTGACTAACCCATCAGAACAAATCTCATCTACACAAGGGAAACTTGCACGATGGAGTTGTGTGAAAGCCTCTCTTTAGGAGAACCTTTCAGGGCCCCAGTGCCACCGCTTCATTCCAAGGTCTCCATAGACACAAAATCATATTAGGACACATCCACGGGAGAGTCCATTTCAACTCAGCCTCCAATGTTGCTCCTCCAGATCCAGCAGATCTAACCTGTCTTGTTCCTTGGAGACAATTGGAATGGGAGGTGGGCTACCCAGCCATCCATCCTTAGAACCCTGCTCGGAATCGTTGTCCTGGAGCCAACCAACAGGTCTCAATTGTCCTGCAGAAGAATCTTTGCATTTGGGAGCTTCTCACAACTCCCATCGTGGGAAAACCTCCATGGCCTCGTGATCCACCCCCCCTTCAAGATGGGTCCATCAGGGACAGACTGTCCAAACTGAGCGATCGTCTGATACTCGCCCTGACCTCAGATGCACGAGATCTCCATTCAGGTATGTAGATTGTGCCTGCCATATCCTCACCCAGAAACCGAGGCCTAGCTTGGGTTCTCAGACATCCGTCCCTCAGACTACTGGCCCACAAGCCCTCCAGTTTGGCAATCCAGAACCACAATGCAGCACTCTGCCAGCCCTCCAGAAGAAAAACGTTGCCCTCTGGGGCTACCCAGAAATCCCAAATCAGGATCAACGGGGCACACCCTTTGGCTGTACCCCACATATATAGGCTGACCTGGGCACTAATGCCCTTTCTGACACAGCGTGAGCCTGGAACTCCTGGACCCACCCAGACAAGCTGGCCGCACACTGAGCACATCGGACCCGCCATGGCCTTAGGTCGTCATCTCTTCTCAACCTCGGTTTTTTCAGGCTTCAGAACCTAGACCTTATCTCCAATCACGGCCCCAGTTTGAAAATGAGGCAGAAATCAGAACTCTTTCCCATGGCAAGAAAACTTGTGGTTGGCATGTTGTCCAAGGTTCAGTGTACTTGAAACCAGTGTGGCCCATGAGGCCCCCGCCCATGCTTGCGGGCCACATTGTTCACAAACACACATTGTAACCCTCAGCCTGAGCCCAGTCCTCAGGTAAGGGCTCTCAGGGGCTGGATGGAGAGACAGCATATTGGGCTTGCCATGCCCCTAGTCCCCAATTTTTAACCATAGTTCGGGTTGTCCCTTCACTCTTCCCCAGGGCTCTGCTTTGGAATTCCTCTTTTGGTGGGACACCTGAGGTAACAAAACTGAAAGGAGTTCTCCCATCCCACAGATTGACGAAAAACAATTGGGATCAGGCCAAGTCCACAGAGAGCAAGATTCGTCCATGGCCCATGAGGCCTCCCCAACATTCCAGGGCCATCGCTTATACAAAAATCCAGAGACAAAAGCCTGAGCACGCGCGCCTCAGATTCGCTCATTCTTCATATCCTGAAGAGTTCTTCAGATAAGAACCTACACGGCACTCTAAGGCACCCAAAATATATAGTCTAACCTGGGCACTAATGCACTGTCTGACAACATGAGCCCGGACCTCGTGACCAACACCCAGATAGCTGACCGCACACTGAGCACATGAGACCCACCATGGCGTTAGGTCATCATCTCTTCCCTACCTCTATTTTCAGGCTTCAGAACCGAGACCTTATCTCCAATCACTGCCCAGCGGTGACAGTGATGCAGAAATCAGAACTCTCTCCTTACCCATGGCAAGAAACCTTGTGGTTGGCATGTTGTCCAACGTTCAGTGTAGGAGAAACCAGCATTCACCCTGAGGCCCCGGCAATCTTGAGTGCAACGGGGGCATAAACAAGCATTGTGACCCTCAGCGTGAGTCCTGTCCTCTAGTATGTCCTCTCAGTGGCTGGACCATTAGATGTCATAATGGGCTTGACATGTCCCTAGGCCCCAATGTTTAACCAGATTTCTGGTTGTCCATTCGCCCCCTCCCCAGGGCTCTGCTCTGGAATCCCTCATTTGGTGGGACACCTGAGGTTGAAAAAACAGAACAAAACAAATCAACAACAACAGTACAACGGCCTTCTTCCATCCCTCAGAATGACCCCAAACTCTTTGGACGGGGCCAAAACCCCAGAGAGTAAGACTCGTCCATTTTCCCATGAAGTCACCCAGAAATTTCACGACCATGTGTGAACACGTTATCCAGAAACAAAAAACTGGAGCAAGAGCCTCACACTCGCCCTTTTTTCATACCCCGAAGAGTACTCCTCATGGTCTGTAGATCAGTCCTGCACACCTATGTCCTGAAACATAAGCCGAGTTTGTGTTTTCAGACTACTGTCCAAACAGCCCTGTCCTACACACCCTACAGGCTCAGGCCCCTGGAGCCAAACCTGACGACTGTGCGTGCCCTCTACAAGGGAATCGTATGTGCCCATTCCAATGGCCAAAACCTACTAATAGGTTAAACTTCCAAAGTCCCTGAGGCCATCCCAATTTTTGTGGCTTCCCAGGTCAAAAAGGGGCAATCTGGGCCCATCTGAGCACCTACCGGCACTCAGACCTGTAGAACTGATATCCCCAGAGGTAAAAAGGAAGGAACAGGCCCCTAGTCACCTATCGGATCCATTGCTTTGGTTTCCAGGCATCTCTCCTCAGAGGCCTGGATTTCAATAACAGCATATGGCTGTTTCCTTGACTCATCCGTCAGAACAAATCTAATCTACACATGGGAAACTTGCACGATGGAGCTGTGTGAAAGCACTCTCTTTAGGAGAACCCTTCAGGGCCCCAGTGACAACAGCTTCATATCCAAGGTCTCCATAGACACAAAATCATATTAGGACACATCCACGGGAGCGTCCTTTTCAACTGAGCCTCCTCGCTTTGCTCCCCCAGGATCCAAGCAGATCTAAACTGTCTTGTTTGCTTGGAAAAAATTGGAATGTGTGGGTGTCTACCCAGCCATCCCTCCTTAGAACCCTGCTCGGGAAACGTTGTCCTGGAGCCAACCAACAGGTCTCAATTGTCCTGGCAGAAGAATCTTTGTGCAGTGGGGAGCTTCTCACATCTCCCATCGTGGGGAAAACGCCCGCAGGGCCTCGTGATCCACCCCCCTTCAAAAGGGGCCATGATCAGGGACAAAATGTCCAACCGGAGCGATCGTCGTCTGATCCATGCGGCCCTGACTTCACATGCAAGAGACATCGATTAATGTCTGTGGATTTTGCCTGCCATATCCTCACCCAGAAACCTAGGCGTAGCTTGGGTTCTCTTCAAACTTCCGTCCTCAGGACTACTGGGCCACACGCCCTCCATGTTTGGCAATCCAGAAACTACAATGCAGCACTCCTGCCTGCCCTCCAGAAGAAAAAACCTTTGCCCTCTGGGCTACCAAGAAAACCCAATGAGGATCATCCTGCACGCCCAGTCGGCTGTACCGCCAAATATATAGGCTGGAACAGCCGGGCAACTAATGTGCCCTTTCTGACACCGCTTGATCTGGACCTCCTGGCCACACCACCAGACAGCTGGCCGCACAGCTGAGGCACATCGGGAACCCCCAAACATGGCCATGGCTTAGGGTCGTCATCTCTTCTCAACCTCGCGTTTTCAGCTTCAGAATCGCTAGACCTTATCTGGTCAATCCACTGTCTGGTTGTGAAATTGATGGAGAAAATCATATCTCTTTCCTCGCATGGCAGAATCCCTGTGGGTGGGCATGTTGTCCCTCAATGGTCAGTGTAGTGGAAACTGTCAGTGTGGCCATGAGGGCGCTCCGCCTCATTATTAGCTTGCGGTGCTCACATTTTGGTCCGTCAAACTCCATGTTGACCTTTCTTCCGCCTGAGCCTCAGGTCCTTCAGGTAGTGGCCTTATCATGCTTCTTATCTAGAGACAGCATATTTGGTGCCTACTCTATGTCTCTAGGCCTCGCAATTTTGCAAAATAGTTCGGGGAGTTGTCCCTTCACATCTCCTGCATGCTCTGCTTGGAATTCCTCTTTGGTGGGGACACCTTGAGGTAACAAAAACCGGAATAAAGTGAGTCCTCCCATCCCACAGATTGACGACAAACAATTGGGAGCGGGCCACAATCCACAGAGAGCAAGATTTCGTTCCATGCCCTTTGAGTGCGCTCCGCAACATTTCCACGGCCATCGATGATTACAAAATCCAAGAGTCAAAAAGCATTGAGTGCACGCGCCTCATGACTCGCTTCATTCTTCAGATCCTGAAGATTTCTTCAGATAAGAAACTACACGGAACTCGAATGACCCAAAAATATTATAGTCAACGTGGGCAATTTGCAATGTCTGACAACAGAGGCCAGCACCTCGTAACAACACCAGACAGCTGACCGCACTACTGAGCATATCAGACCGCCTATGGCCTTAGGTATCATCTATTACCTACTCAGTTTTCAGGCTTCTGAACCGTAGACCTTATCTCAGATCACAGCCCAGGGTGACTGTGATTGCCGTAAATCAGACTCTTTCCTACCCATGGCA
>NW_025422443.1:0-83571 GCF_011764305.1 Mustela putorius furo | reverse complement strand
CCTGGCCCAGAAGCCCAAAAATTTGGCAATTCCGGACCATCATTGCAGCACTATGCCTGCCTTCTAGAAAAAATATATTGCCCAATGAGCTGCCCAGGCAGCTGAAATGAGAATAAACATACAAGGCAGTCGAATGTACCCAAATTATAGAGTCTAACATGGGCAGTAGTGCACTGTCTGACACAACCTGAGCCGGGACCTCCTGAGAAAGAGCCTCACACTCGCCCATTTTTCATATACCGAAGAGCTCTCCTCATGTTCTGTAGATCAGTCCTGCCATACCTATGACCCTAAACATAAGCCAAGTTTGTGTTTTCAGACAACTGTCCAAACAGCCCTGGACTACACAACCTACATGCTCTGGCCCCTGGAGCCAAACCTGACGACTGTGCTTGCCCTCTCCAAGGGAATTGTATGTGCCCACTCCAATGCGTACAACCCTACTAATAGGATAAACCTCCAAAGTCCCAGAGGCCATCCCAATATTTGTGGCTTCCCAGGACAAACAGGGGCAATCTGGGCCCATATGAGCACCTGCCAGCACTCTGACCCAGAGACTGATGTGCCCAGAGGTAAAAAGAAACGAACAGGCCCCTAGGCACCTATCGGATCCATTGCTTTGGTTTCCAGGCATCTCTACTCAGAGGCCTGGATTTCAATTACAGCATATCGCTGTTTCTTGACTCACCCTTCAGAACAAAACTCATCTACGCATGGGGAACTTGCACGATGGAGCTGTGTGAAAGCCTCTCTTTAGGAGAACCCTTCAGGGCCCCAGTGCCACCGCTTCATTCCAAGGTCTCCATAGACACAATATCATATTAGGACACATCCACGGGAGAGTCCATTTAAACTCAGCCTCCTCGGTTGCTCCCCCAGATCCAGCAGACCTAACCTGTCTTGTTGCTTGGAGACAATTGGAATACGAGGTGGGCTACCCAGCCATCGATCCTTAGAACCCTGCTCGGAATCATTGTCCTGGAGCCAAACAACAGGTCACAATTGTCCTATAGAAGAATCTTTGCAGTTGGGAGCTTCTCACAACTCCCATCGTGGGAAAACCCCCATGGCCTCGTTATCCACCCCCCCTTCAAGAAGGGGCCATCAGGCACAGAATGTCCAACCTGAGAGATCATCTGATCCTCGCCCTGACTTCAGATGCACGAGATCTCAATTCAGGTCTGTAGATTTTGCCTGCCATATCCTCTCCCAGAAACCTAGGCCTAGCTTGGGTTCTCAGACTTCCGTCCTCAGACTCCTGACCCACAAGCCCTCCAGTTTGGCAATCCAGAACTACAATGCAGCACTCTGCCTGCCCTCCAAAAAAAAATCATTGCCCTCTGCGGCTACCCAGTCACCCCAAATAAGGATCAACTGGGAACACATTTCGGCTGTACCCCAATATAGGCTGACCCGGGCACTAATGCCCTTTCTTACACAGCCTGAGCCTGGACCTCCGGGCCCCACCCAGACAGCTGGCCGCACACTGAGCTCATATGACCTGCCATGGCCTTAGGACTTCATCTCTTCTCAATCTCGGGTTTCAGGCTTCAGAACCTAGACAGTATCTCCAATCATGGCCCGGTTTGAAAATGATGCAGAAATCAGAACGCTTTCCCCATGGCAAGAAACCTTGAGGTTGGCATGTTGTCCAAGGTTCAGTGTACTTGAAACCAGTGTGGCCCATGAGGCCCCGCCCATGCTTGCGGGCCACATTGGTCACAAACACACATTGTGACCCTCAGCCTGAGCCCAGTCCTCAGGTAAGGCCTCTCAGTGGCTGGATGGAGAGACAGCATATTGGGCTTGCCATGCCCCTAGGCCCCTTTTTTTTAACCATAGTTCGGGTTTTCCCTTCACTCTTCCCCAGGGCTCTGCTTTGGAATTCCTCTTTTGGTGGGACACCTGAGGTAACAAACCTGAAAGGAGTCCTCCGATCCCACAGATTGACGAAAAACAATTGGGATCGGGCCAAGTCCACAGAGAGCAAGATTCGTCCATGGCCCATGAGGCCTCCCCAACATTCCACGGCCATCGCTGATACAAAATCCAGAGACAAAAGCCTGAGCACGCGCTTCAGAGTCGCTCATTGTTCATATCCTGAAGAGTTCTTCAGATAAGAACTTACACGGCACTCGAATGCACACAAAATATATAGTCTAACCTGGGCCCTAATGCACTGTCTGACGACCAGAGCCCGGACCTCGTGACTAACACCCAGACAGCTGACCACACGCTGAGCACATCAAACCCGCCATGGCCTTAGATCATCATCTCTTCCCTACCTCAGTTTTCAGGATTCAGGAACTAGACCTTATCTCCAATCACTGCCCAGTGGTGACTGTGATGCAGAAATCAGAACTCTTCCTTACCCATGGCAAGAAACCTTGTGGTTGGCATGTTGTCCTATGTTCAGTGTAGGAGAAACCAGCATTCACCCTGAGGCCCCGCCCATTCTTGAGTGCGACGAGGGCATAAACACGCATTGTGACCCTCAGCGTGAGTCCTGTCCTCTAGTACGTCCTCTCAGTGGCTGGACCATTTGATGTCATAATGGGCTTCACATGTCTAGGCCCCAAATTATAACCAGATTTCTGGTTGTAGAGTCGCCCCCCCCCCAGGTCTCTACTCTGGAATCCATCATTTGGTGGGACACCTGAATTTGAAAAACAAAACAGAACAAATCAACAACAACAGAAAAACGGACTTCTTCCATCCCACGGTATTACCCCAAGCTCTTTGGACAGGGCCAAACCCTCAGAGAGTTAGGCTCGTCCATTTCCCATGAAGTCACCCGGAAATTTCACGTCCATGAGTGACACGATATCCAGAGACAAGAACTTGAGCAGGTCCTCACACTAGCCCTTTTTTCATATCCCAAAGAGTTCTCCTCATGGTCTGTAGATCAGTCCTGCCATACCTATGACCCGAAATGTAAGCCGAGTTTGTGTTTTCACACAACTGTCCAAACAGCCCTGGCCTACACACCCTACAGTCTCAGGCCCCTGGAGCCACACCTGACGACTGTGCTTGCCCTCTCCAAGGGAATTGTATCTGCCCATTCCAATGGCCACAACCCTACTAGGAGTATAAACCTCCAAAGTCCCTGAGGCCATCCCAATATTTGTGGCTTCCCAGGACAAACAGGTGCAATCTGGGCCCATCTGAGCACCTACCGGCACTCAGACCCGTAGACTATGTCCCAGTGGTAAAATGGAACGAACAGGCCCCTAGGCACCAATCGGATCCATTGCTTTGGTTTCCAGGCATCTCTCCTCAGAGGCCTGTATTTCAATAACAGCATATGGCTGTTTCTTAACTCACCCATCAGAACAAATCTCATCTACACATGGGATCTTGCACGATGGAGCTGTGTGAAAGCCTCTCTTTAGGAGAACCCATCAGGGCCCCAGTGCCACCGCTTTATTCCAAGGTCTCCATAGACACAAAATCATATTAGGACACATCCACGAGAGGGTCCATTTAAACTCAGCCTCCTCGGTTGCTACCCCAGATCCAGCAGATCTAACGTGTCTTGTTGCTTGGAGACAATTGGAATGCGAGGTGGGCTACCCAGCCATCCATCCTTAGAACCCTGCTCGGAATCGATGTCCTGGAGCCAACCAACAGGTCTCAATTGTCCTGCAGAAGAATCTTTGCAGTTGGGAGCTTCTCACAACTCCCATCGTGGGAAAACCCCCATGGCCCCGTGATCCACCCCCACTTCAAGAAGGGGCCATCGGGGACAGAATGTCCAACGTGAGCGATCGTCTGATCCTCGCCATGACTTCAGATGCACGAGATCTCGATTCCGGTCTGTAGATTGTGCCTGCCATATCCTCACCCAGAAACCTAGGCCCAATTTGGGTTCTCAGACTTCCGTCCTCAGACTACTGGCCCACAAGCCCTCCATTGTGGCAATCGAGAACTACAATCCAGCACTCTGCCTCTTCTCCAGAAGAAAAACATTGCCCTCTAGGGCTACCCAGATACCCCAAATGAGGATCATCCTGCACGCCATTCGGGTGTACCCCAAATACATAGGCTGACCTGGGCACTAATGCCATTTCTGACAAGCCTGAGTCTAGACCTCCTGGCTCCACCCAGACAGCTAGCCACACACTGAGCACATCGTAACCGCCATTGCCTTAGGTCGTCATCTCTTCTCAATCTCGGTTTTCAGGCATCAAAACCTGATCCATATCTCCATTCACGGCCCGGGTTGAAAATGATGCAGAAATCAGAACTCTTTCCCCATGGCAAGAAACCTTGTGTTTGGCATGTTGTCCAAGGTTCAGGGTACTTGAAACCAGTGTGGCCCATGAGGCCCCGCCCATGCTTGCGGGCCACATTGGTCACAAACACACATTGTGACCCTCGCCTGAGCCCAGTCCTCAGGTAAGTCCTCTCAGTGCCTGGATGGAGAGACAGCATATTGGGCTTGCCATGCCCCTAGGCCCCAATTTTTAACCATAGTTCGTGTTGTCCCTTCAGTCTTACCCAGGGCTCTGCTTTGGAATTCCTCTTTTGGTGGGACACCTGAGGTAACAATCCTGAAACGAGTCCTCCCATTCCACAGATTGACGAAAATCAATTGGGATCGGGCCAAATCCACAGAGAGCAAAATTCGTCCTTGGCCCCTGAGGCCTCCCCAATATTCCACGGCCATCGCAGATACAAAATCCAGAGACAAAAGACTGAGCACGCGCCTCAGACTCAATCATTCTTCATATCCTGAAGAGTTCGTCAGAAAAGAACCTACACAGCACTCGAAGGCACCCAAAATATATAGTCTAACCAGGGTACTAATGCACTGTCTGACAACCTGAGCCCGGACCTCGTGACCAACACCCAGACAGCTGACCGAACGCTGAGCACATCAGACCCGCCATGGCCTTAGGTCATCATCTCTTCCCTACCTCAGTTTTCAGGCTTCAGAACCTAGACCTTATCTCCAATCACTGCGCAGGGGTGACTGTGATGCAGAAATCAGAACGTTTCCTTACCCATGGCAAGAAACCTTGTGGTTGGCATGTTGTCCAACGTTCAGTGTAGGAGAAACCAGCATTCAGCCTGAGGCCCCGCCCATTCTTGAGTGCGAAGAGGGCATAAACACGTATTGTGACCCTCAGCTTGATTCCTGTCCTCTAGTACGTCCTCTCAGTGGCTGGACCATTAGATGTCATAATGGGCTTGACATGTCCCTAGGCCCCAAATTTTAACCAGATTTCTGGTTGTCCAGTCGCCCATACCCAGGGCTCTACTCTGGAATCCCTCATTTGCTGGGACACTTGAGGTTGAAAAACAACACAAAACAAATCAACAACAACAGAAAAACGGACTTCTTCCATCCCACAGAATGACCCCAAAATCTTTGGACGGGGCCAAATCCCCAGAGAGTAAGACTCGTTCTTTTCCCATGAAGTCACCCGGAAATTTCACGACCATGAGTGACACGATATCCAGAGACAAAAACTTGAGCAAGAGCCTCACACTCGCCCTTTTTTCATATCCCGAAGTGTTCTCCTCATGGACTGTAGATAAGTCCTGCCATACCTATGACACGAAACCTAAGCCGAGTTTGTGTTTTCAGACAACTGTTCAAACAGCCCTGGCCTACACACCCTACAGGTTCAGTCTCTTGGAGCCAAACTTGACGACTGTGCTTGCCCTCTCCAAGGGAATTGCATGTGCCCACTCAAATGGCCACAACCCTACTAAGAGGATAAACCTCCAAATCCCAGAGGCCATCGCAATATTTGAGGCTTCCCAGGACAAACAGGGGAAAAATGGGCCCATGTGAGCACCTTCCGGCACTCAGACCCGTAGACTGATGTCCCCAGAGGAAAAAAGGAACGAACAGGGCCCTAGGCACCTAACGGATCCATTGAATTGGTTTCCAGGCATCTCTCCCCAGAGGCCTGGATTTCAATAACAGCATATGGCTGTTTCTTGACTCACCCATCAGAACAAATCTCATCTACACATGGGAAAATTGCACGATGGACCTGTGTGCAAGCATCTCTTTAGGAGAACCCTTCAGGGCAACAGTGCCTCCGCTATACTCCAAGGTCTCCATAGACACAAAATCATATTAGGACATAACCACGGGAGAGTCTATTTACTCAGCCTCCTCGGTTGCTCCCCCAGGTTCAGCAGATCTAACCTGTCTTGTTGCTTGTAGACAATTGGAATGTGAGCTGGGCGACCCAGCCATCCATCCTTAGAACCCTGCTCGGAATCCTTGTCCTGGAGACAACCAACAGGTCTCAATTGTCCTGCAGAAGAATCTTTGCAGTTGGGAGCTTCTCACAACTCCCATCGTGGGAAAACCCCCATGGCCTCGTGATCCAACCCCCCTTCAAGAAGGGGCCATCAGGGACAGAATGTCCAACCTGAGCAATCGTCTGATCCTCGCCCTGACTTCAGATGCACGAGATCTCGATTCAGGTCTGTAGATTGTGCCTGCCCTATCCTCACCCACCAACACAGGACTAGCTTGGCTTCTCAGACTTCCGACCACAGACTACTGGCCCACAAGCACTCCAGTTTGGCAATCCAGAACTACAATGCAGCACTCTGCCTGCCCTCCAGAAGAAAAACATTGCCCTCTGGGGCTACTAAGAAACCCCAAATGAAGATCAACCTGCACGCCATTCGGCTGTACCCCAAATATATAGGCTGACGTGGGCACTAATGCCCTTTTTGACACAGCCTGAGACTGGACCTCCGGGCCCCACCCAGACAGCTGGCCGCACACTGAGCACATCGGACCCGCCATGGTCTTAGGTCGTCATCTCTTCTCAACCTCGGTTTTCTGGCTTCAGAACCTAGACCTTATCTCCAATCACGGCCCAGGTTTGAAAATGATGCAGAAATCAGAACTCTTTCCCCATGGCAAGAAACCTTGTGGTTGGCATGTACTCAGGGTTCAGTGTAGTTGAAACCAGTGTGGCCCTTGAGGCCCCGCCTATGCTTGCGGGCCACCTTGGTCACAAAAACACATTGTGACCCTCAGCCTGAGCCCAGTCCTCAGGTAAGGCCTCTCAGTGGCTGGATGGAGAGACAGCATATTGGTCTTGCCATGCCCCTAGGCCACAATTTTTAACCATAGTTCGGTTGTCTCTTCACTCTTCCCCAGGGCTGTTCTTTGGAATTCCTCTTTTGGTGGGACACCTGAGGTAAAAATCCTGAAAGGAGTCCTCCCATACCAAAGATTGACGAAAAACAATTGGGATCGGGCCAAGTCCACAGAGAGCAAGATTCGTCCATGGCCCATGAGGCCTCTCCAACATTCCACGGCCATCGCTGATACAAAATCCAGAGACAAAAGCCTGAGCACACGCTTCAGACTCGCTTATTCTTAATATCCTGAAGAGTTCTTCAGATAAGAACTTACACGGCACTCGAATGCACCCAAAATATATAGTCTAACCTGGGCACTAAAGCACTGTCTGACAACCTGAGACCGTATCTCGTGACCAACACCCAGACAGGTGACCGCACACTGAGCATTTCTGACCCGCCATGGCCTTAGGTCATATCTCTTCCATACCTCAGTTTTCAGGCTTCAGAACCTAGACATTATCTCCAATCACTGCCCACGCGTCACTGTGATGCAGATCAGAACACTTCCTTACACATGGCAAGAAACCTTGTGGTTGGCATGTTGTCCAACGTTCAGTGTAGGAGATACCAGCATTCAGCCTGAGGCCGCGCCAATTCTTGAGTACGACGAGGGCATAAACACGCATTGTGACCCTCAGCGTGAGTCCTGTCCTCTAGTACGTCCTCTCAGTGGCTGGACCATTAGATGTCATAATGCCCTTGACATGTCCCTAGGCCCCAATTTTTAAGCAGATAACTGGTTGTCCAGTCACACCTCCCCAGGGCTCTTCTCTGGAATCCCTCATTTGGTGGGTCACCTGAGGTTGAAAAACAAAACAAATTAACAACAAAAGAACAACGGACTTCTTCCATCCCACAGAATGACCCCAAGCTCTTTGGAAGGGGCCAAACCCCCAGAGTGTAAGACTCGTCCATTTCCCATGATGACACTCGGAAATTTCAAAGCATGAGTGATACGATATCCTGAGACAAAAACTTGATCAAGAGCCTCACACTCGCCCTTTTTTCATATATTCAGGAGTTTTCCTCATGGTCTGTAGATCAGTCCTGCCATACCTATGACCCTAAACATACGCCGAGTTTGTGTTTTCAGACAACTGTCCGAACAGCCCTGGCCTACACACCCTACAGGCTCAGGCCCCTGGAGCCTAAACTGACGACTGTGTTTGCCCTCTCCAAGGGAATTGTATGTGCCGATTCCAAAGGCCACAACCCTTATAATAGGATAATCTTCCAAAGTCCCTGAGGCCATCCCAATATTTGTGGCTTCCCAGGACAAACAGGGGCAATCTGGGCCCATCTGAGCACCTACCGGCACTCAGAACCGTAGACTGATGTCCCCAGAGGTAATAAGGAACGAACAGGCCCCTTTGCACCTATCGGATCAATTGCTTTGGTTTCCAGGCATCTCTCCTCAGAGGCCTTTATTTCAATAACAGCATATGGCTGTTTCTTGACTCACCCATCAGAACAAATCTCATCTACACATGGGAAACTTGCAGGATGGAGCTGTGTGAAAGCCTCTCTTTAGGAAAACACTTCAGGGCCCCATGTCACCGCTTCATTCCAAGGTCTCTATAGACACAAAATCATATTAGGACACATCCACGGGAGAGTCCATTTCAAGTCAGCCTCCTAGGTGGCTCCTCCAGATCCAGCAGATCTAAACTGTCTTGTTGCTTGGAGAAAATTGGAATGCGATGTGGTCTACCCAGCCATCCATCCTTAGAACACTGCTCGGAATCGTTGTCCTGGAGCCAACCAACAGGTCTCAATTGTCCTGTAGAAGAATCTTTGCAGTTCGGACCTTCTCACAACTCCCATCGTGGGAAAACCCCCATGGCCTCGTGATCCACCCCCCTTCAAGAAGGGGCCATCAGGGACAGAATGTCCAACCTGAGCGATTGTCTGATCCTCGCCCTGACTACAGATGCACGAGATCTCGATTCAGGTCTCACCCAGAAACCTAGGCCTAGCTTGGGTTATCAGACTTCCATCCTTGATTACTGGCCCACAAGCCCTCCAGTTTGGCAAACCAGAACTACAATGCAGCACTCTGCCTGCCCTCCAGAAGAAAAACATTGCCCTCTGGGGCTACCCAGAAACCCCAAATGAGGATCAACCTGCACGCCATTCGGCTGTACTCCAAATATATAGGCTGACATGGGCACTAATGCCCTTTCTGACACAGCCTGAGCCTGGACCTCCGGGCCCCACCCAGACAGCTGGCCGCACGCTGAGCACATCAGACCCGCCATGGCCTTAAGTCGTCATATCTTCTCAACCTCGGTTTTCAGGCTTCAGAAACTAGAATTATATCCAATCACGGCCCGGGTTTGAAAATAATGCAGAAATCCGAACTCTTTCCCCATGGCAAGAAACCTTGTGGTTGGCATGTTGTCCAAGGTTCAGTGTAGTTGAAACCAGTGCGGCCCATGAGGCCCCGCCCATGATTGCGGGCCTCATTGGTCACAAATACACCTTGTGACCCTCAGCCAGAGCCCAGTCCTCAGGTAAGGCCTCTCAGGGGCTGGATGGAGAGACAGCATATTGGGCTTGCCATGCCCCTAGGCCCCAATTTTTAACCATAGTTCGTGTTGTCCCTTCACTCTTCCCCAGGGCTCTGCTTTGGAATTCCTCTTTTGGTGGGACACCCTAGGTAACAAACCTGAAAGGAGTCCTCCCATTCCACAGATTGACGAAAAACAATTGGGATCGGGCCAAATCCACATAGAGCAAGATGCGTCCATGTCCCCTGAGGCCACCGCAACATTCCACGGCCATCGCTGATACAAAATCCAGTCACTGCCCAGGGGTGACTCTGATGCAGAAATCAGAACTCTTCCTTACCCATGGCAAGAAACCTTGTGGTTGGCATGTTGTCCTACGTTCAGTGTTGGAGAAAACAGCATTCACCCTGAGGCCCCGCCCATTCTTATGTGCGACGAGGGCATAAACACGCATTGTGACCCTCAGCGTGTGTACTCTCCACTAGTACGTCCTCACAGTGGCTGGACCATTAGATGTCATAATGGGCTTGACATGTCCCAAGGCCCCAATTTTTAACCAGATTTCTGGTTATCCAGTCGCCCCTCCGCAGGGCTGTACTCTGGAATCCCTCATTTGGTATGACACCTGAGTTTGAAAATCAAAAGAAAACAAATCAACAACAACAGAGCAACGGACTTCTTCCATCCCACAGAATGACCCCAAACTCTTTGGACGGGGCCAAACCCCCAGAGAGTAAGACTCGTCTATTTCCCATGAAGTCACACGGAAATTTCACGACCATGAGTGACACGATATCCAGAGACAAAAACTTGAGCAAGAGCCTCACACACGCCCTTTTTTCATATCCCAAAGAGTTCTCCTCATGGTCTGTAGATCAGTCCTGCCATACCTATGACCCGAAACATAAGCCGAGTTTGTGTTTTCAGACAACTGTCCAAACAGCCGTGGCCTACACATCCTTCAGGGCCGTAGTGCCACCGCTTCATTCCAAGGTCTCCATAGACACAAAATCATATTAGGACACATCCACGGGAGAGTCCATTTGAACTCAGCCTCCTCGGTTTCTCCCCCAGATTCAGCAGATCTTACCTGTCTTGTAGCGTGGAGACAATTGGAATGCGAGGTGTGCTACCCAGTCATCAATCCTTAGAACCCTGCTCGGTATCATTGTCCCGGATCCAACCAAAAGGTCTCAATTGTCCTTCAGAAGAATCATTGCAGTTGGGAGCCTCTCACAACTCCCATCGTAGGAAAATACCCATGGCCTCGTGATCCACCCCCCCTTCAAGTAGGGGCCATCAGGGACAGAATGTCCAACGTGAGCGATAGTCTGAAACTCGCCCTGACTTCAGATGCACGAGATCTCGATTCAGGTCTGTAGATTGTGCCTGCCACACATTCACCCAGAATCCAAGGCCTAGCTTGGGTTCTCAGACTTCCGTCCTCAGACTACTGGCCACAAGCTCTCCATTTTGGAAATCCAGACTACAATGCAGCACTCTGCCTGCCCTCCAGAAGAAAAAAACATTGCCCTTGGGGGCTACCCAGAAACCCCAAATGAGGATCAGCCTGCATGCCATTCAGCTGTACCCCCAAATATATAGGCTGACCTGGGCACTAATGCCCTTTCGGACACAGACTGAGCCTGGACCTCCTGGCCCCACCCAGACAGCTGGCCGCACACTGAGCACATCGGACCAGCCATGGCCTTAGGATGCCAGATGGAGAGACAGCATATTGAGCTTGCCATGCCCCTAGGCCCCAATTTTTAAACCATATTTCGGGTTGTCCCTTCAATCTTCCCCAGGGCTCTGCATTGGAATTCCTCTTTTGGTGGGACACCTGAGTTAACAAACCTGAAAGGAGTCCTCCCATCCCACAGATTGATGAAAAACAATTGGGATAGGGCCAAATCCACAGAGAGCAAGATTCGTCCATGGCCCATGAGGCCTCCCCAACATTCCATGGCCATCGCTGATACAAAATCCAGAGACAAAAGCCTGAGCACGCGCCTCACTCGCTCATCCTTCATATCCTGAAGAGTTCTTCAGATAAGAACCTACACAGCACTCGAATGCACCCAAAATATATAGTCTAACCTGGGCACTAATGCTCTGTCTGACAACCTGAGTCCGGACCTCGTGACCAACACCCAGACAGATGACCGCACACTGAGCACATCAGAACCGCCATGGCCTTAGGTCATCATCTCTTCCCTACCTCAGTTTTCAGGCTTCAGAACCCTGAACTTATCTCAAACCACTGCCCAGGGGTGACTGTGATGCAGAAATCAGAACTCTTCCTTACCCATGGCAAGAAACCTTGTGGTTGGCATGTTGTCCAAGGTTCAATGTAGTTGAAACCAGTGGGGCCCATGAGGCCCCGCCCATGACTGCGGGCCTCATTGGTCACAAATACACCTTGTGACCCTCAGCCTGAGCCCAGTCCTCAGGTAAGGCCTCTCAGTGGCTGGATGGAGAGACAGCATATTGGGCTTGCCATGTCCATAGGCCCCAATTTTTAACCGTAGATCGGGTTGTCCCTTCACTCTTCCCCAGGGCTCTGCTTTGGAATTCCTCTTTTGGTGGGACACCTGAGGTAACAAACCTGAAAGGAGTCCTCCCATTCCACAGATTGACGAAAAACAATTGGGATCGGGCGAAATCCACAGAGAGCAAGATTCGTCCATGGGCCGTGAGGCCACCCGAACATTCCACGGCCATCGCTGATACAAAATCCAGAGACTAAAGCCTGAGCACGCGCCTCAGACTCACTCATTCTTAATATCCTGAAGAGTTCTTCAGATAAGAACATACACGGCACTGGAATGCACCCAAAATATATAGTCTAACCTGGGCACTAATGCACTGTCTGACAACCTGAGCCTGGACCTCTGACCAACACCCAGACAGCTGACCACACACTGAGCACATTAGACCTGCCATGGCCTTAGGTCATCATCTCTTCCCTACCTTAGTTTTCAGGCTTCAGAAACTAGACCTTATCTCCGATCACTGCCCAGGGGTGACTGTGATGCAGAAATCAGAACTCTTCCTTACCCATGGCAAGAATCCTTGTGGTTGGCATGTTGTCCAAAGTTCAGTGTAGGAGACAACAGCATACACCCTGAGACCCAGCCCATTCTTGAGTGCGAAGAGGGCATAAACACGCTTGTGTCCCTCAGCGTGAGTCCTGTCCTCTAGTAGATCCTCTCAGTGGCTGGACCATTAGATGTCATAATGGGATTGACATGTCCCTAGGGCAAAATTTTTAACCAGATTTCTGGTTGTCCAGTCGCCCCTCCCCAGGGCTCTACTCTGGAATCCCTCATTTGGTGGGACACCTGAGGTTGAAAAACAAAACAAAACAAATCAACCACAACAGAGCAACGGACTTCTTCCATCCCACAGAATGACCCCAAACTCTTTGGACGGGGCCAAACCCCCAGAGAGTAAGACTCGTCCATTTCCCATGAAGTCACCCGGAAATTTCACGACCATGAGTGACACGATATCCAGAGACAAAAACTTGAGCAAGAGCCTCACGCTCGCCCTTTTTTTATATCCCGAAGTGTTCTCCTCATGGTCTGTAGATCAGTCCTGCCATACCTATGACCCGAAACATAAGCAGAGTTTGTGTTTTCAGACAACAGTCCAAACAGCCCTGGCCTACACATCCTACAGGCTCAGGCCCCTGGAGCCAAACGTGACGACTGTGCTCACCCTCTCCAAGGGTATTGTATGTGCCCATTCCAATGGCCACAACCATACTAATGGGATAAACCTCCAAAGTCCCTGAGGCCATCCCAATATTTGTGGCTTCCCAGGACAAACAGGGGCAATCTGGGCCCATCTGAGCACCTACCTGCACTCAGACCTGTAGACTGGTGTCCCCAGAGGTAAAAAGGAACGAACAGGCCCCTAGGCAACTATCGGATCCATTGTTTTGGATTCCAGGCATCTCTCCTCAGATGCCTGGAATTCAATAACAGCATATGCCTGTTTCTTGACTCACCCATCAGAACAAATCTCATCTACACATGGGAAACTTGCATGATGGAGCTGTGTGAATGCCCCTCTTTAAGAGAACCCTTCAGGGACCCAGTGCCACCGCTTCATTCCAAGGTCTCCATAGACACAAATCATATTAGGACACATCCACGGGCGAGTCCATTTCAAATCAGCCTCCTCGGTTACTCCCCCAGATCCAGCAGATCTAACCTGTCTTGTTGCTTGGAGACAATTGGAATGCGAGGTGGGCTACCCAGCCATCCATCCTTAGAACCCTGCTCGGAATCGTTGTCCTGGAGCCAACCAATAGGTCTCAATTGTCCTGCGGAAGAATCTTTGCAGTTGGGAGCTTCTCAAAACTCCCATCGTGGAAAAACCCCCATGGTCTCGTGATCCACCCCCCCTTCAAAAAGGGGCATGAGGGACAGAATGTCCAACCTGAGCGATCATCTGATCCTCGCCTTGACTTCAGAAGCACGAGATCTCGATTCAGGTCTGTAGATTGTGCCTGCCATATCCTCACTCAGAAACCATGGCCTAGCTTGGGTTCTCAGACTTCCGTCCTCAGACTACTGGACCAGAAGCCCTCCAGTTTGGCAATATAGAAATGCAATGCAGCACACTGCCTACCGTCCAGAAGAAAAACATTGCCCTCTGGGGCTACCCAGAAACCCCCAATGAGGATCAACCAGCTGCACCCAAATATATAGGCTGACTTGGGCACTAATGCCCATTCTGACAAGGCTGAGCCTGGACTTCCTGGTCCCACCCAGACAGCTGGCCGCACACTGAGCACATGGGATCCGCCATGGCCTTAGGGCGTCATCTCTTCTCAACTTCGGTTTTCAGGCTTCAGAACCTAGACCTTATCTCCAATCACTGCCCAGGGGTGACTGTGATGCAGAAATCAGAACTCTTACTTACCCATGGCAAGAAACCTTGTGGTTGGCATGTTGTCCAACGTTCAGTGTAGGAGAAACCAGCATTCACCCTGAGGCCCCGCCCATTCTTGAGTGCGACGAGGGCATAAACACGCTTGTGTCCCTCAGCGTGAGTCCTGTCCTCTAGTAGATCCTCTCAGTGGCTGGACCATTAGATGTCATAATGGGCTTGACATGTCCCTAGGCCCCAATTTTTAACCAGATTTCTGGTTGTCCAGTCGCCCCTCCCCAGGGCTCTACTCTGGAATCCCTCATTTGGTGGGACACCTGAGGTTGAAAAACAAAACAAAATAAATCAACCACAACAGAGCAACGGACTTCTTCCATCCCACAGAATGACCCCAAACTCTTTGGACGGGGCCAAACCCCCAGAGAGTAAGACTCGTCCATTTCCCATGAAGTCACCCGGAAATTTCACGACCATGAGTGACACGATATCCAGAGACAAAAACTTGAGCAAGAGCCTCACACTCGCCCTTTTTTTATATCCCGAAGTGTTCTCCTCATGGTCTGTAGATCAGTCCTGCCATACCTATGACCCAAAACATAAGCCGAGTTTGTGTTTTCAGACAACAGTCCAAACAGCCCTGGCCTACACACCCTACAGGCTCAGGCCCCTGGAACCAAAGGTGACGACTGTGCTTACCCTCACCAAGGGAATTGTATGTGCCCATTCCAATGGCCACAACCCTACTAATGGGATAAACCTCCAAAGTCCCTGAGGCCATCCCAATATTTGTGGCTTCTCAGGACAAACAGGGGCAATCTGGGCCCATCTGAGCACCTCCGTGCACTCAGACCTGTAGACTGATATCCCCAGAGGTAAAAAGGAACGAACAGGCCCCTAGGCAACTATCGGATCCATTGTTTTGTATTCCAGGCATCTCTCCTCAGATGCCTGGATTTCAATAACAGCATATGCCTGTTTCTTGACTCACCCATCAGAACAAATCTCATCTACACATGGGAAACTTGCATGATGAGGCTTGTGAATGCCCCTCTTTAAGAGAACCCTTCAGGGACCCAGTACCACCGCTTCATTCCAAGGTCTCCATAGACACAAAATCATATTAGGACACATCCACGGACGAGTCCATTTCAAATCAGCCTCCTCGTTTACTCCCCCAGATCCAGCAGATCTAACCTGTCTTGTTGCTTGGAGACAATTGGAATGCGAGGTGGGCTACCCAGCCATCCTTCCTTAGAACCCTGCTCGGAATCGTTGTCCTGGAGCCAACCAATAGGTCTCAATTGTCCTGCAGAAGAATCTTTGCAGTTGGGAGCTTCTCAAAACTCCCATCGTGGAAAAACACCCATGGTCTCGTGATCCACCCCCCCTTCAAGAAGGGGCATGAGGGACAGAATGTCCAACCTGAGCGATCGTCTGATCCTCGCCTTGACTTCAGACGCACGAGATCTCGATTCAGGTCTGTAGATTGTGCCTGCCATATCCTCACTCAGAAACCTTGGCCTAGCTTGGTTTCTCAGACTTCCGTCCTCAGACTACTGGCCCACAAGCCCTCCAGTTTGGCAATATAGAAATGCAATGCAGCACTCTTCCTAACGTCCAGAAGAAAAACATTGCCCTCTGGGGCTACCCAGAAACCCCCAATGAGGATCAATCAGCTGCACCCAAATATATAGGCTGACTTGGGCACTAATGCCCATTCTGACAAGGCTGAGCCTGGACTTCCTGGTCCCACACAGACAGCTGGCCGCACACTGAGCACATGGGATCCGCCATGGCCTTAGGGCGTCATCTCTTCTCAACTTCGGTTTTCAGGCTTCAGAACCTAGACCTTATCTCCAATCACTTCCCAGGGGTGACTGTGATGCAGAAATCAGAACTCTTCCTTACCCATGGCAAGAAACCTTGTGGTTGGCATGTTGTCCAACGTTCAGTGTAGGAGAAGCCAGCATTCTCCCTGAGGACCCGTCCATTCTTGAGTGCGAAGAGGGCATAAATACGCTTGTGTCCCTCAGCGTGAGTCCTGTCCTCTAGTAGATCCTCTCAGTGGCTGGACCATTAGATGTCATAATGGGCTTGACATGTCCCTAGGCCCCAATATTTAACCAGATTTCTGGTTGTCCAGTCGCCCCTCCCCAGGGCTCTACTCTGGAATCCCTCATTTGGTGGGACACCTGAGGTTGAAAAACAAAACAAAACAAATCAACCACAACAGAGCAACGGACTTCTTCCATCCCACAGAATGACCCCAAACTCTTTGGACGGGGCCAAACCCCCAGAGAGTAAGACTCGTCCATTTCCCATGAAGTCACCCGGAAATTTCACGACCATGAGTGACAGGATATCCAGAGACAAAAACTTGAGCACGAGCCTCACGCTCGCCCTTTTTTTATATCCCGAAGTGTTCTCCTCATGGTCTGTAGATCAGTCCTGCCATACCTATGACCCGAAACATAAGCCGAGTTTGTGTTTTCAGACAACAGTCCAAACAGCCCTGGCCTACACATCCTACAGGCTCAGGCCCCTGGAGCCAAACGTGACGACTGTGCTTACCCTCTCCAAGGGAATTGCATGTGCCCATTCCAATGGCCACAACCCTACTAATGGGATAAACCTCCAAAGTCCCTGAGGCCATCCCAATATTTGTGGCTTCCCAGGACAAACAGGGGCAATCTGGGCCCATCTGAGCACCTACCTGCACTCAGACCTGTAGACTGATGTCCCCAGAGGTAAAAAGGAACGAACAGGCCCCTAGGCAACTATCGGATCCATTGTTTTGGATTCCAGGCATCTCTCCTCAGAGGCCTGGATTTCAATAACAGCATATGCCTGTTTCTTGACTCACCTATCAGAACAAATCTCATCTACACATGGGAAACTTGCATGATGGAGCTGTGTGAATGCCCCTCTTTAAGAGAACCCTTCAGGGACCCAGTGCCACCGCTTCATTCCAAGGTCTCCATAGACACAAAATCATATTAGGACACATCCACGGGCGAGTCCATTTCAAATCAGCCTCCTCGGTTACTCCCCCAGATCCAGCAGATCTAACCTGTCTTGTTGCTTGGAGACAATTGGAATGCGAGGTGGGCTACCCAGCCATCCATCCTTAGAACCCTGCTCGGAATCGTTGTCCTGGAGGCAACCAATAGGTCTCAATTGTCCTGCAGAAGAATCTTTGCAGTTGGGAGCTTCTCAAAACTCCCATCGTGGAAAAACACCCATGGTCTCGTGATCCACCCCCACTTCAAGAAGGGGCACGAGGGACAGAATGTCAACCTGAGCAATCGTCTGATCCTCGCATTGACTTCAGACGCATGAGATCTCGATTCAGGTCTGTAGATTGTGCCTGCCATATCCTCACTCAGAAACCTTGGCCTAGCTTGGGTTCTCAGACTTCCGTCCTCAGACTACTGGCCCAGAAGCCCTCCAGTTTGGCAATATAGAAATGCAATGCAGCACTCTGCCTACCGTCCAGAAGAAAAACATTGCCCTCTGGGGCTACCCAGAAACCCCAATGAGGATCAACCAGCTGCACCCCAAATATATAGGCTGACTTGGGCACTAATGCCCATTCTGACAAGGCTGAGCCTGGACTTCCTGGTCCCACCCAGACAGCTGGCCGCACACTGAGCACATGGGATCCGCCATGGCCTTAGTTCGTCATCTCTTCTCAACTTCGGTTTTCAGGCTTCAGAACCTAGACCTTATCTCCAATCACTTCCCAGGGGTGACTGTGATGCAGAAATCAGAACTCTTCCTTACCCATGGCAAGAAACCTTGTGGTTGGCTTGTTGTCCAACGTTCAGTGTAGGAGAAACCAGCATTCACCTGAGGCCCCGCCCATTCTTGAGTGCGACGAGGGCATAAACACGCTTGTGTCCCTCAGCATGAGTCATGTCCTCTTGTAGATCCTCTCAGTGGCTGGACCATTAGATGTCATAATGGGCTTGACATGTCTAGGCCCCAATTTTTAACCAGATTTCTGGTTGTCCAGTCGCCCCTCCCCAGGGCTCTACTCTGGAATCCCTCATTTGGTGGGACACCTGAGGTTGAAAAACAAAACAAAAAAAATCAACCACAACAGAGCAACGGACTTCTTCCATCCCACAGAATGACCCCAAACTCTTTGGACGGGGCCAAACCCCCAGAGAGTAAGAATCGTCCATTTCCCATGAAGTCACCCAGAAATTTCACGACCATGAGTGTCACGATGTCCAGAGAGAAAAACATGAACAAGAGCCTCACACTCGCCCTTTTTTATATCCCGAGGAGTTCCTCTCATCGACTGTAGATCCGTCCTTCCATACCTATGACCGGAAACATAAGCCTAGTTTGAGTTTCCAGACAACTGTCCAAACAGCCGTGGCCTACACACCCTAAAGGCTCCGGAACCTGGAGCCAAACCTGACGACTATGCTTGCCCTCTCCAAGGGAATTGTATGTGCCCATTCCAATGGACACAACCCTACTAATGGGATAAACCTCCAAAGTCCCTGAGGCCATCCCAATATTTGTGGCTTCCCAGGACAAACAGGGGCAATCTGGGCCCATCTGAGCACCTACCTGCACTCAGACCCGTAGACTGATGTCCCCAGAGGTAAAAAGGTAGGAACAGGCTCCTATGCACCATTCGGATCCATTGATTTGTTTTCCAGTCATCTCTACACAGAGGCCTGGATTTCAATAACAGCATATGGCTGTTTCTTGACTCACCCATCGAAACAAATCTCATCTACACATGGGAAACTTGCACGATGGAGCTGTGTGAAAGCCTCTCTTTAGGAGAAACCTTCAGGGCCCCAATGCCACCGCTTCATTCCAAGGTCTCCATAGAAACAAAATCATATTAGGACACATCCACGGGAGAGTCCATTTCAACTGAGCCTCCTCGGTTGCTCCACCAGATCCAGCAGATCTAACCTGTCTTGTTGATTGGAGACAATTGGAATGCGAGGTGGGCTACCCAGCCATCCATCCTTAGAACCCTCCTCGGAATCGTTGTCTTGGAGCCAACCAACAGGTCTCATTTGTCCTGCAGAAGAATCTTTGGAGTTGGTAGCTTCTCACAACTCCCATCGTGGGAAAACCCCTTGGCCTCGTGATCCACCCCCCCTTCAAGAAGGGTCCATCAGGGACAGAATGTCCATCCTGAGCGATCGTCTGATCCTTGCCCTGACTTCAGATGCACGAGACATCGATTCAGGTCTGTAGATTGTGCCTGCCATATCCTCAACCAGAATCCTAGGCCTAGCTTGGGTTCTCAGACTTCTATCCTCAGACTACTGGCCCACAAGCCCTCCAGTTTGGCAATCCAGACTACAATGCAGCACTCTGCCTGCCTTCCATAATTAAAACTTTGCCCACTTGGCTTACCCAGACACCCCCAATGAGGATCAACCTGCACGGAATTCGGCTGTACCCCAAATATATAGGCTGACCTGGGCACTAATGCCCTTTCTGACACAGCTGAGCCTGGTCCTCCTGGCCCCACCCAGACAGCTGGTCGCACACTGAGCACATCGGACCCGTCATGGCCTTAGGTCGTCATCAAACACACATTGTGACCCTCAGCCTGAGCCCAGTCCTCAGGTAAGGCCTCTCAGTGGCTGGATGGAGAGACAACGTATTGGGCTTGCCATGCCCTTAGGCCCCAATTTTTAACCATAGTTCCGGTTGTCCCTTCACTCTTCCCCAGTGCTCTGCTTTGGAATTCCTCTTTTGGTGGGATACCTGAGGTAACAACATGAAAGGAGTCCTCCCATCCCACAGATTGACGAAAAACAATTGGGATCGGGCCAAATCCACAGAGAGCAAGATTCGTACATGGCCCATGAGGCCTCCCCAACATTCCACGGCCATCGCTGATACAAAATCCAGGGACAAAAGCCTGATCACGCGCCTCAGACTCGATCATTCTTCATATCCTGAAGAGTTCTTCAGATAAGAACGTACACGACACTCGAATGCACCCAAAATATATAGTCTAACCTGGGCACTAATGCACTGTCTGACAACCTGAGCCCGGACCTCGTGACCAACACCCAGACAGCTGACCACACACTGAGCACATCAGACCCGCCATGGCCTTAGGTCATCATCTCTTCCCTACCTCAGTTTTCAGGCTTTAGAATCTAGACCGTATTTCCAGTCACTGCCCAGGGGTGACTGTGATGCAGAAATCAGAACTCTTCCTTACCCATGGCAAGAAACCTTGTGGTTGGCATGTTGTCCTACGTTCAGTGTAGGAGAAAGCAGCATTCACCTTGAGGCCCCGCCCATTCTTATGTGCGACGAGGGCATAAACACGCATTGTGACCCTCAGCGTGAGTACTCTCCTCTAGTACGTACTCTCAGTGGCTGGAACATTAGATGTCATAATGGGCTTGACATATCCCAAGGCCCCAATTTTTAACAAGATTTCTGGTTATCCAGTCGCCCCTCCCCAGGGCTCTACTCTGGAATCCCTCATTTAGTTTGACACCTGAGTTTGAAAATCAAAAAAAAACAAATCAACAACAACAGAGCAACAGACTTCTTCCATCCCACAGAATGTCCCCAAACTCTTTGGACGGGGCCAAACCCCAGAGAGTAAGACTCGTCCATTTCCCATGAAGTCACCCGGAAATTTAACGACCATGTGTGACACGATATCCAGAGACAAAAACTTGAGCAAGAGCCTCACACTCGCCCTTTTTTCATATCCCAAAAGTTCTCCTCATGGTCTGTAGATCAGTCCTGCCATACCTATGACCCGAAACATAAGCCGAGTTTGTGTTTTCAGACAACTGTCCAAACAGCCGTGGCCTACACATCCTTCAGGGCCGCAGTGCCACCGCTTCATTCCAGGGTCTACATAGACACAGAATCATATTAGGACACATCCACGGGAGAGTCCATTTGAAATCAGCCTCCTCGGTTGCTCCCCCAGATCCAGCAGATCTTACCTGTCTTGTTGCTTGGAGACAATTGGAATGCGAGGTGTGCTACCCAGTTATCAATCCTTAGAACCCTGCTCGGTATCATTGTCCCGGATCCAACCAAAAGGTCTCAATTGTCCTGCAGAAGAATCATTGCAGTTGGGAGCCTCTCAGAACTCCCATCGTGGGAAAACACCCATGGCCTCGTGATCCACCCCCCCTTCAAGTAGGGGCCATCAGGGACAGAATGTCCAACGTGAGCGATCGTCTGAACCTCGCCCTGACTTCAGATGCACGATATCTCGATTCAGGTCTGTAGATTGTGCCTGCCACACATTCACCCAGAATCCTATGCCTAGCTTGGGTTCTCAGACTTCCGTCCTCAGTCTACTGGCCACAAGCTCTCCATTTTGGCAATCCAGACTACAATGCAGCACTCTGCCTGCCCTCCAGAAGAAAAACATTGCCCTCGGGGGCTACCCAGAAACCCCAAATTAGGATCAGCCTGCACGCCATTCAGCTGTACCTCAAATATATAGGCTGACCTGGGCACTAATGCCCTTTCTGACACAGACTGAGCCTGGACCTCCTGGCCCCACCCAGACAGCTGGCCGCACACTGAGCACATCGGACCCGCCATGGCCTTAGGACGTCATCTCTTCTCAATCTCGGTTTTCAGGCTTCAGAACCTAGAGCTTATCTCCAATCATGGCCCGGGTTTGAAAATGATGCAGAAACAGAACTCTTTCCAAATGGCAAGAAACCTTTTGGTTCGCATGTTTTCCAAGGTTCAGTGTAGTTGAAACCAGTGTGGCCCATGAACCCCCGCCCATGCTTGCAGGCCACATTGGTCACAAACACACATTTTGACCCCCATTCCTCAGGTAAGGCCTCTCAGTGGCCAGATGGAGAGACAGCATATTGAGCTTGCCATGCCCCTAGGCCCCAATTTTTAAACCATATTTCGGGTTGTCCCTTCAATCTTCCCCAGGGCTCTGCATTGGAATTCCTCTTTTGGTGGGACACCTGAGTTAACAAACCTGAAAGGAGTCCTCCCATCCCACAGATTGACAAAAAACAATTGGGATCGGGCCAAATCCACAGAGAGCAAGATTCGTCCATGGCCCATGAGGCCTCCCCAAAATTCCATGGCCATCGCTGATACAAAATCCAGAGACAAATGCCTGAGCATATGCCTCACTCGCTCATCCTTCATATCCTGAAGAGTTCTTCAGATAAGAACCTACAGGCACTCGAATGCACCCAAAATATATAGTCTAACCTGGGCACTAATGGTCTGTCTGACAACCTGAGGCCGGACCTCGTGACCAACACCCAGACAGCTGACCGCACACTGAGCACATCAGACCCGCCATGGCCTTAGGTCATCATCTCTTCCCTACCTCAGTTTTCAGGCTTCAGAACCCTGAACTTATCTCCAACCACTGCCCAGGGGTGACTGTGATGCAGAAATCAGAACTCTTCCTTACCCATCGCAAGAAACCCTGTGGCTGGCATGTTGTCCAACGTTCAGTGTAGGAGAAACCAGCATTCACCCTGAGGCCCCGCCCATTCTTGAGTGTGACGAGGGCATAAAAACGCATTGTGACCCTCAGCGTGAGTCCTGTCCTCTAGTAAGTCCTCTCAGTGGCTGGAAGATTAGATGTCATAATGGGCTTGACATGTCCCTAGGCCCCAATTTTTAACCAGATTTCTGGTTGTCCACTCGCCCCTCCCTAGGGCTCTACTCTGGAATCCCTCATTTGGTGGGACACCTGATGTTGAAAAACAAAACAAAACGAAAAATCAACAACAGAACAACGGACTTCTTCCATCTCACAGAATGACCCCAAATTCATTGGACGGGGCAAAACCCCAGAGAGTAAGACTCGTCCATGTCCCATGAAGTCACCCGGAAATTTCACGACCATGACTGACACGATATCCAGAGACAAAAACTTAAGCAAGAGCCTCACACTCGCCCTTTTTTCAATCCCGAAGAGTTCTCCTCATGGTCTGTAGATCAGTCCTGCCATACCAAAGACCCGAAACATAAGCCGAGTTTGTGTTTTCAGACAACAGTCCAAACAGAACTGGCCTACACACCCCACATGCTCAGGGCCCTGGAGTCAAACCTGACGACTGTGCTTGCCCTCTCCAATGGAATTGTATGTGCCCATTCCATTGGCCACACCATATTAAAGAATAAACCTCCAAAGTTCGTGAGGCCATCCCAATATTTGTGGCTTCCCTGGACAAAAAGGGGCAATCTGGGCCCATCTGAGCACATACCTGCACTCAGACCCGTAGACTGATGTCCCCACAGGTAAAAAGGAATAGACAGGCCCCTACGCATCTATCAGATCCATTGTTTGGTTTCCAGGCATCTCTCCTCAGAGGCCTGGATTTCAGTACCAGCATATGGCTGTTACTTGACTCACCCACCAGAACAAATCTCATCTACACATGGGAAACTTGCACGTGGGAGTGATGTCAAAGCCTCTGTTTAGGAGAACCCTTCATGGCCCCAGTGCCACCGCGTCATCCCTAGGTATCCATAGACAAAAACACATTAGGACCCATCCACAGGAGAGTCCATTTCAACTCAGCGTATTCGGTTGCTCTGCGACATCCAGCAGATCTAACTTGTCTTGTTGCTAGGAGACAATTGGAATGCGAGGTGGGCTACCCAGCCATCCATCCTTAGAACCCTGCTCGGAATCGTCAGCCTGGAGCCAACCAACAGGTCTCAATTGTCCTGCAGAAGAATCTTTGAAGTTGGGAGCTTCTCACAACTCCCATCGTGAGAAAACACCCATGGCCTCCTGATCCCCCCTCTTCATGAAGTGGCCCTCAGGGACTTAAGGACCAACCTGAGCGATCTTCTGATCCTCACCATGACTTCAGATGCACGAGATCTCGGTTCAGATCTGTAGATTGTGCCTGCCATGTCCTCATCCAGAAACCTAAGCCTAGCTTGTGTCCTCAGACTTCCATCCTCAGACGAATGGCCCACAAGCCCTCCAGTTTTGCAATCCAGAATTATAATGCAGCACTCTGCCTGACCTCCAGAAGAAAAACATTGCCTTCTGGGGCTACCCAGAAACCCCAAATGAAGATCAACCTGTACGCCACTTGGCTGTACCCAAAATATATAGGCTGACCTGGGCAATAATGCCCTTTGTGACAGAGGCTGAGCCTGGACCTCCTGGCCTCACCCATACAGCTGGCCGCTCACTGAGCACATCGGACCAGACAATGCCTTAGGTCGTTATCTCTTCCCAGCCTCGGATTTCAGGATTTAGAACCTAGACCTATTCTCCAATCACTGCCCATGTTTGAAAATGATGCAGAAATCAGAACTCTTTCCCGATGGCAAGAAACCTTGTGGTAGGCTAGTTGTATAATGTTCAGTGTAGTGGATACCAGTGTGTCCAATGAGGCCCCGCCATTGCTCGCGAGCCACATAGGTGGCAAACACACACATTGTGACCCTCAGCCTTAGCCCACTCCTCAGGTAAGGCCTCTAAGTGGCTGGATGAAGAGACAGCATATTGGGCTTGCCATGCCCCTAGGCCCCAATTTTTAACAATAGTTCGGGTTGTCCCTTCACTCTTCCTCAGGGCTCTGCTTTGAAACTCCTCTTTTGGTGGGACACCTGAGATAACAACCCTGAAAGGAGTCCTCCATCCAACAGATTGACGAAAAACAATTGGGATCGCGCCAAATCCACAGAGAGCAAGATTCGTCCATGGCCTATGAGGCCTCCTCGACATTCCACGGCCATCTCTGAAACAAAATCCAGAGACAAAAGCCTGAGCAAGCGCCTCAGACTCGCACTATCTTCATATCCTGAAGATGTCTTCTCATGGTTTGTAGATCGGGCCTGCCATAACTACGTCTCCAAACATAAGCTGAGTTTGTGTTGTCAGACTTCTGTCCTCAAAGTCCTGGGCCACACACCATCCAGGCCGGGGACCCTGGAGCCACACATTAGGACTGTGCCTACCCAATCCATGGGAATTCTGCCCCCATTCCATTGTCCAAAATCGTACAAATTAGGAGAACCCTCCAAAGTCTCTGAGGCCATCCCAATAGTATTGGTCGCCCCCGGGACAAAAAAGGTCAGTCTGTCACCAGCTGAGCATCTAACTCCACTAATACCCTAGATGGATGTCCCCAGAGAAGAAGATTGAACCATACAGGACCCTAGGCCAAAATCGGATCCATTGCTTTGGTTTACAGGCATGTCTCCTCAAAACCCTGGATTCCAGTACCAGCATTGGTGTTTTCCTGAGGCACCCATCAGAACAAACCTCGTCTCCACAAGGAAAAACTTGTGCATGGGAGCTATGTCAAAAGCTTAGGAGAATACTTCAGGGTCCCGGTGCCACCGCCCCATTCTAAGGCCCTCATGGACACAAACACACATTAGACCCATCCTCAGGAAAGTCCATTTCAACTCAGCCACCCCGGTTGCTCCCGCAGTTCCATCATATCTAAATTGTCTTGTCGCTAGGAGACAATTGGAATGCGAGGCGGGCTTCCCAGGCATCCATCCTTGAACGTTGGTCTGCAATCATCCATATGGGATGTCCTGGAGCTGTCCAACATGTCTCAATTGTCCCGCAGAAGGAATCCTAGGAGGGGGCATCCCACCACTCCAAACTTGGGAAAACCTCCACGGCCTCGAGATTCGGCTCCCTTTATGAAGGGCCCGTCATGAACAGAAAATCCAAGCTGAGTCAACGTCTGATCCTCGCTCTGACTTCAGATGCATGAGATATTGCTTCAGATCTTCAGGGGGTTCATGCCGTGCCCTCGCCCTGAAACCCAAGTCTAGCTGTCCCTAGGACCCAATTTTAACCAGATTTCTGGTTGTCCAATCGCCCCTCCCCAGGGCTCTATTCTGGAATCCCTCATTTCATGGGACCCCTGAGTTTAAAAAACAAAACTATACAAAACAACAACAACAAAAAACGGACTTCTTCCGTCCCATAGAATGACCCCAAACTCTTTGGATTAGGCCAAACCCCCAGGTAGTAAGACTCGCCCATTTCCCATGAAGTCATCCGGAAATTTCATGACCATGAATGGCATGATATGCAGAGATAAATACTTGAGCAAGAGCCTAACACTCGCCCTTTTTTCATATCCCGAAGAGTTCTCCTCATGGTCTGTAGATCAGTCCTGCCATAACTATGACCCGAAACATAAGCCGTGTTTCTCTTTTCAGACAACTGTCCCAACAGCTCTGGCCTACACACCCTACAGGCTCAGGCCCCTGAGGCCAAACATGAAGACTGTGCTTGCCCTCTCCAAGGGAATTGTATGTGCCCATTCCAATGGCCACAACCCTACTAAGAGGATAAACCTCCATAATTCCTGAGGCCATCCCAATATTTGTGGCTTCCCAGGACAAACAGGGGCAATCGGAGCCCATCTGAGCACCTACCTGCACTCAGACCCTTGGACTGATATCCCCAGAGGTAATAAGGAACGAACAGGCCCCTAGGCACCTATCGGATCCATTGCTTTGGTTTCGAGGCATTTCTCCTCAGGGGCCTGGATTTCAATAACAGCATATGGCTGTTTCTTGACTCACCATCAGAACAAATCTCATCTACACATGGGAAACTTGCACGATGGAGCTGTGTGAAAGCCTCTCTTTAGGAGAACCCTTCAGGGCCCCAGTGCCACCGCTTCATTCCAAGGTCTCCATAGACACAAAATCATATTAGGTCACAACCACAGGAGAGTCCATTTCAACTCAGCCTCCTCGGTTGCTACCCCCAGATCCATCAGATCTAACGTGTCTTTGTTGCTTGGAGACAATTGGAATGCGAAGTGTGCTACCCAGCCTTCCATCCTTAGAACCCTGCTCGGAATCGTTGTCCTGGAGCCAACCAATAGGTCTCAATTGTCCTGCAGAAGAATCTTTGCAGTTGGGAGCTCCTCACAACTCCCATCGTGGGAAAACCCCCAAGGCCTCGTGATCCACCCCCCCCCCTTCAAGAAGGGGCCATCAGGGACAGAATGTCCAATCTGAGCGTTCTTCTGATCCTCGCCCTGACTTCAGATGCACGAGATCTCGATTCAGGTCTGTAGATTGTGCCTGCCATATCCTCACCCAGAAACCTAGGCCTAGCTTGGGTTCTCAGACTTCCTTCCTCAGACTACTATCCCACAAGCCCTCCAGTTTGGCAATTCAGAACTACAATGCAGCACTCTGCCTGCCCTCCAGAAGAAAAACATTGCCCTCTGGGGCACCCAGAAACCCCAAATGAGGATCAACCTGCAGGCCATTCGGCTGTACCCCAAATATATAGGCTCACCTGGGCACTAATGCCCTTTCTGACACAGCCTGAGCCTGGACCTCCTGGCCCCACCCAGAAAGCTGGTCGCACACTGAGCACATCGGACCCGCCATGGCCTTAGTTCGTCATCTCTTCTCAACCTCGGTTTTCAGGCTTCAAAACCTAGACCTTATCTCCAATCACGGCCCAGGTATTAAAATGATTCCGACATCAGAACTCTTTCCCCATGGCAAGAAAACTTGTGGATGGCATGTTATCCAATGTTCAGTGTAGTGAAACCAGAGTGGCCCATGAGGCCCCGCCCATGCCTCTGGGCCAGATTGGCCACAAACACACATTGTGACCCTCAGCCTGAGCCCAGTCCTCAGGTAAGGCCTCTCAGTGGCTGGATGGATAGACAGCATATTGGGCTTGCCATGCCCCTAGGCCCCAAATTTTAAACATAGTTCGGGTTGCCTTTCACTCTATCCCAGGGCTCTGGTTTGGAATTCCTCTTTGGGTGGGACACCTGAGGTAACAAACCTGAAAGGAGTCCTCCCATCCCACAGAAGGACGAAAAACATGTGGAATCGGGCCAAATCCAGAGAGAGCAAGATTCGTCCATGGCCCATGAGGCCTCCCCATCATTCCACGGCCATCGCTAATACAAAATCCAGAGACAAAAGCCTGAGCACACGCCTCAGACTCGCTCATTCTTCATATCCTGAAGAGTTCTTCAGATAAGAACATACACGGCCCTCGAATGCACCCAAAATATATAGTCTATCCTGGGCACAAATGCACTGTCTGACATCCTGAGCCCGAACCTCGTGACCAACACCCAGACAGCTGACCGCACACTGAGCACATCAGACCCGCCATGGCCTTAGGTCATCATCTCTGACCTACCTCATTTTTCAGGCTTCAGAACCTAGACCTTATCTCCAATCACTGCCCTGGGGTGACTGTGATGCAGAAATCAGAACTCTTCCTTACCCATGGCAAGAAACCTTGTGGTTGGTATGTTGTCCATCGTTCATTGTAGGAGAAACCAGCATTCACACTGAGGCCCCGCCCATTCTTGAGTGCGACGAGGGCATAAACACGCATTGTGACCCTCAGCGTGAGTCCTGTCCTCTAGTACGTCCTCTCAGTGGCTGGACCATTAGATGTCATAATGGGCTTGATATGTCCCTAGGCCCCAATTTTTAACCAGATTTCTGGTTGTCCAGTCGCCCCTCCCCAGGGCTCTACTCTGGAATCCCTCATTTGGTGGGACACCTGAGGTTGAAAAACAGAACAAAACAAAACAACAACAACAGAACAATGGACTTCTTGCATCCCACAGAATGACCCCAAACTCTTTGGAAGGGGCCAAACACCCAGAGAGTAAGACTCGAACATTTCCCATGAAGTCACCCGGAAATTTCACGACCATGAGTGACACAATATCCAGAGACAAAAACTTGAGCAAGAGCCTCACACTCGCCCTATTTTCATATTCCGAAGAGTTCTCCTATGGTTTGTAGATCAGTCCTGCCATACCTATGACCCGAAACATAGGCCGAGTTTGTGTTTTCAGACTACTGTCCAAAGAGCCCTGGCCTAAACACCCTAGAGGCTCAGGCCCCTGGAGACAAACCTGACGACTGTGCTTGCCCTCTCCAAGGGAATCGTACGTGCCCATACCAATGGCCACAAACCTACTAATAGGATAAACTTCCAAAGTCCCTGAGGCCATCCCAATTTTTGTGGCTTCCCAGGACAAACAGGTGCAATCTGGGCCCATCTGAGCAACTACCGGCACTCAGACCCGGAGACTGATGTCCCCAGAGGTAAAAAGGAACGTCCAGGCCCCTAGGCACCTATAGCATCCATTGCTTTGGTTTCCAGGCATCTCTCCTCAGAGGCCTGGATTTCAATAACAGCATATGGCTGTTTCTTGACTCACCCATCAGTACAAATCTCATCTACACATGGGAAACTTGCATGATGGAGCTGTGTGAAAGCCTCTCTTTAGGAGAACCCCTCTGGGCCCCAGTGCCACTGCTTCATTCCAAGGTCTCCATAGACACAAAATCATATTAGGACACATCCACGGGAGAGTCCATTTCAACTCAGCCTCCTCGGTGGATCCAGCAGATCGAGCAGATATAACCTGTCTTGTTGCTTGGAGAAAATTGGAATGTGAGGTGGTCTACTCAGCCATCCATCCTTAGAACCCTGCTCGGTATCGATGTCCTGGAGCCAACCAACAGGTCTCAATTGTTGCAGAAGAATCTTTGCAGTTGGGAGCTTCTCACAACTCCCATCGTGGGAAAACCCCCATGGCCTCGTGATCCACTCCCCCCTTCAAAAATGGGCCATCAGGGACAGAATGTCCAACCTGAGTGATCGTCTGATCCTCGCCCTGACTTCAGATGAACGAGTTCTCGATTCAGGTGTGTAGATTGTGCCTGCTATATCCTCACCCAGAAACCTAGGCCTAGCTTAGGTTCTCAGACTTCCATCCTAAGAATACTGGCCCACAAGCCCTCCAGTTTGGCAATCCAGAACTACAATGCAGCACTCTGCCTGCCCTCCAGAAGAAAAACATTGCTCTCTGGGGCACCCAGAAACCCCAAATGAGGATCATGCTGCACGCCATTCGGCTGTACCCCAAATATATAGGCTGACCTGGGCACTAATGCCCTTTCTGACACAGCCTGAGCCTGGACCTCCTGGCCCCACCTAGACAGCTGGCCGCACACTGAGCACATCGGACCCGTCCTGGCCTTGGTTCGACATCTCTTCTCAACCTCGGTTTTCAGGCTTCAGAACCTAGACCTTATCTCCAACCATGGCCCGGGTTAGAAATTGATGCCGACATCAGAACTCTTTCCCCATGGCAAGAAACCTTGTGGATGGCATGTTGTCCAAGGTTAAGTGTAGTTGAAACCAGAGAGGCCCATGAGGCCCCCGCCCATGCTTGCGGGCAACATTGGTCAAAAACACACACATTGTGACCCTCAGACTGAGCCCAGTCCTCAGGTAAGGCCTCTCAGTGGCTGGATGGAGAGACAGCATATTGGGCTTGCCATGCCCCTAGGCCCCAATTTTTAACCATAGTTCGGGTTGTCCCTTCACTCTTCCCCAGGGCTCTGCTTTGGAATTCCTCTTTTGGTGGGACACCTGAGGCAACAAACCTGAAAGGAGTCCTCCCATCCCACAGATTGACGAAAAACAATTGGGATCGGACCAAGTCCACAGAGAGCAAGATTCGTCCACGGCCCATGAGGCCTCTCCAACATGCCACGGCCATCGCTGATACAAAATCCAGAGACAAAAAACTGAGCACGCGCTTCAGACTCGCTCATTCTTCATATCCTGAAGAGTTCTTCAGATAAGAACTTACACGGCACTCTAATGCACCCAAAATATATAGTCTAACATGGGCACTAATGCACTGTCTGACAACCTGAGCCCGGACCTCGTGACTAACACCCCGACAGCTGACCACACACTGAGCACATCAGACCCGCCATGGCCTTAGATCATCATCTCTTCCCTACCTCAGTTTTAAGGATTCAGGACCTAGACCTCATCTCCAATCACTGCCCAGCGGTGACTGTGATGCAGAAATCAGAACTCTTCCTTACCCATGGCAAGAAACCTTGTGGTTGGCATGTTGTCCTATGTTGAGTGTAGGAGAAACCAGCATTCACCCTGAGGCCCCGCCCATTCTTGAGTGCGACGAGGGCATAAACACGCATTGTGACCCTCAGCGTGAGTCCTGTCCTCTAGTATGTCCTCTCAGTGGCTGGACCATTAGATGTCATAATGGGCTTGACATGTCCCTAGGCCCCAATTTTTAACCAGATTTCTGGTTGTCCAGTCGCCCCTCCCCAGGGCTCTACTCTGGAATCCCTCATTTGGTGGGACACCTGAGGTTGAAAAACAGAACAAAACAAATCAACAACAACTGAACAACGGACTTCTTCCATCCCACAGAATGACCCCAAACTCTTTGGAAGGGGCCAAACACGCAGAGAGTAAGACTCGAACATTTCCCATGAAGTCACCCAGAAATTTCACGACCATGAGTGACACGATATCCAGAGACAAAAACTTGAGCAAGAGCCTCACACTCGCCCTATTTTCATATTCCGAAGTGTTCTCCTCATGGTTTGTAGATCAGTCCTGCCATACCTATGACCCGAAACATAAGCCGAGTTTGTGTTTTCAGACTACTGTCCAAAGAGCCCTGGCCCAAACACCCTAGAGGCTCAGGCCACTGGAGCCAAACCTGACGACTGTGCTTGCCCTCTCCATGGGAATTGTATGTGCCCATTCCAATGGCCACAACCCTACTAATAGGATAAACTTCCAAAGTCCCTGAGGCCATCCCAATTTTTGTGTCTTCCCAGGACAAACAGGTGCAATCTGGGCCAATCTGAGCACCTACCGGCACTCAGACCCGTAGACTGATGTCCCCAGAGGTAAAAAGGAACGAACAGGCCCCTAGGCACCTATCGGATCCATTGCTTTGGTTTCCAGGCATCTCTCCTTCGAGTTCCTTAGAACCCTTAGAACCCTGCTCTTGTGTCGTTCCTTATGGGACATCCTTGCGCCTCCAACAGGTGTCGACTGTCCCACAGGTGTCCTTGTTCTTGGACCACCTCACGACTCATATCATGGAAAGCTTCCAAGGTCACATGATGCCCCCAATCTTCATGGAGTCGGATCATGGAAAGAAACTCCAACCTGAGCCAACGGCTGATCTTCGCCTTGACTTCAGATGCAAGTGATCTTGATTAAGCTCTTCAGAGTGCACCTGCTGTGCCCTCACCCCAAAACCTAAGCATAGCTAGTGTTCTCAGATTTCCCTCCTCACTCTCCTGGACCACACGCCCTCCATTTTGGGATTTCCGATGACACAGTGCTGCACTCTGCCTGCCCTCTAGAAGAAAAACGTTGCCCTATGGGTCTACCCAGAAACCTCAAATGAGGATAAACCTGCATGCCACTCAACTGTACACCAATTATATAGTCTAGCCTGTGCACTAATGCCCTGTCTGACACAACCTGAGGCCTGAATTCCCAACCGACACCCAGACAGCTTGCCGTACACTGAGAATATCTGAACCGCCATGGCCTTAGGTTGCCATCCCTTTCCAACCTGGTTTTCAGGCAACAGAAACCTAGACCTTATCTCTACTCATTTCCCATGGGTGAACGTGATGTAGAAATCATAACTCCTCCTTCCCTCTCGCCAGAATCTTGTGGTTGGCATCTTATCCAAAGTTCAGTGTAGGACCCCTGTAGGGCCTACAGGAGTAGTAGTAGGGCCCCTGAGGGTAGTGTAGGGTCCCTGAGGCGCTGCCCATGCTTAGAGCTGTGGTGGGCACAAACAAACATGGGGACCCTCAGTTTGAACCCTGTCCTCAAGTAAAGCCTCTCAGTGGCTGGACCATGAGCCCACATATGGGGCCTGCCATGCCCCAAGTCACCCAATCTTAACCAGAGGTAGAGACATCTAGTCACCCCTACTCAGGGCTCTGCTCTGGAATCCCTCTTTGGTGGGACATTTGAGGTAAGTAAACACAGAAAGGATTCCTCCCACCCACAGAATGACCCCAATCACTTGGGATCAGGCCATCCCCAGAGGAGAAAGACTCCTCCATGGCCCATGAGGCCAGCCCGACATTCCACGGCCACTATTGACACAAAATCCAGAGACATAAGCCTCACCCTTAGGTCATAGCCCAAAAAAATTCTCCTCATAGTCTGTAGATCGGGCCTGCCATACCTACATCCCAAACCGTGTTTTCAGACTTCTATCCTGACATCCCTGTCCCACACACCCTCCAGGCTGAGGCCCCTGGAGCCACACCTCAGGACTGTGCCTGCCCTCTCCAAGGAAATTCTTCCCATTCCATTGGCCACAACCCTACAGATTAGGAGAAACCTCCAAAGTCCCAGAGGCCATTCCAATAGTGTAGGCCGCCCAGTACAAAGAGGGGTGATCTGTCACAAGCTGAGCAACGACCTCAACTCACCCGTAGACAGATATCCCAAGAGAAAGGTATTAAACTGGACAGCCCCCTAGAACGTCATTGATTCCATTGCTTTGGTTTCTAAGCATCTCTCCTCAGAGGCCTGTTTTCCAATACCAGCATATGGGGGATTCCAGAGATACCAATCAGAACAAATCTTGTCTCCACATGGGAAACTTATCCTTTGGAGCTCTGTAAAAACCTCCAGTTAGGAGAAACCTTCAGGTAACTGGAGCCACCGCCCTATTCCAAGGTCTCCATGGACACAAACCCGCATTATGACCATTCGGCAGGAGAGTACATTGCAACTAAGCCCCGTTGATTACTCCCCCAGAGCCAGAATATCAAACCTGCCTTGTCGCTAGGAGACAACTTGAATGCAAAGAAGCCTCTCTAGGCATCCATCGTTGGAATCCTGCTCTGGCGCCATTCCATATGGGATGTCCTGGGAGCTTTCCAACAGGTCTTGACTGTCCTGCAGAAGGAATCCTTGCAGATTGGAGCATCTCACAACTCCTATCGTGGGAAAACCTACATGGCCTCATGAGATGCTCCCCTTTATAAAGGGGCCATCATGACAGAAACTCCAACCTGAGCCAACTTCTGATCCATTGCTTTGGTTTCTATGTATCTCTCCTCAGAGGCCTGGTTTCCAATATCAGAATATGGGGGTTTCCTAAGGAAACAATCAGAACAGATCTCATCTCCAAATGAGAAACTTGCTCATTGGAGCTGTGTCAATACCTCAGGTTAGGAGGATCCTTCAGGGCGCTGGCACCATGGCCCAATTCCAAGGTCTCCAAGGACACAAAATTACATTATGATCCATCCTCAGGAGAGTCCATTTCAAATCAGCCCCCTCGGCTGCTCACCCAGAGCCAGCAGATCAAACTTGCCTTGTCACTAGGAGACAGTTGGAATGCGAGGTGGGCTGCCCAGGCATCCATCCTTAGAACCCTGCTCTGGAGAATTTCTTTATGGGACGTCTTGAATCCAACCAACCTGCCTTGACTGTCTCACAGAATGAATCCTTGTGCTTTGAAGAATCACACAATCCCACTGTGAGAAAACCTCCATTTCCTCATGATGCCCCATACCTTTATGAATGGGCCATCATGGACAGAAACTCCATCCTAAGCCAAAGTCTGATCCGCGCCCTGAATTCAGAAGCACGAGATCTCGATTCAGCACTTGAGAGTGTGCCTGCTGTGCCCTCGCCCCGAAACCTAAGCCTAACTTGTGTTCTCAGACTTCCGTCTTCACAATCCTGGCCACACCCCTCCAGTTTGGCAATTCTGGAGACACAATGCAGCACTCTGCCTGCCCTCCAGAAGAAAAATGTTGCCCTATAGGGCTAACCAGAAACGCCAAATGAGTAACAACCTGCATGCCACTTGACCATACCCCCCCATTATACAATCTATCTTGTGCACTAAAGCCCTGTGTGACACAGCCTGAAGGCAGACCTCCAGTCCAACACCCAGACAGCTGGCCGTACACTGAGCATATCAAACCCACAATGGCTTTCGGCCATCATCTCTACCCAACCTCAGTTTTCACCTTCAGAACCTAGACCTTATCTCCACTCACTGCTCAGGAGTGAACGTGATACAAGAATCAGAACTTCTCCTTCGCCATGGCAAGAAACCTTGTGGTTGGCATGTTGTCCAACGTTCATTGTAGGAGTAAGCAGCATGGTCTATGAGGCCCCACCTATCCCTGAGGGCTACAATTTGCACAAACACACATTGTGACCCTCAGCGTGAGCCCTATCCTCATGTAAAGCCTCTTAGTGACTGGAACAAACAGCCCACATATGGGGCTTGCCAAGCCCCTAGTCCCCCAATCTCAACCAGAGTTAGAGATGTCTAGTCACCCCTACTCAGGGCACTGCTCTGGAATCCCTCTTTGGGGGGACACCTGAGGTAAAAAAAAAAAAATACAGAAAGGACTCTTCCCATCCAGAGAATGATCCAAACGACTTGGGATCAGGCCAAATCACCACAGAAAAACTTGTCCATGACCCTTGAGGACACCCCGACATTCCACGGCCACCGTAGGCACAAAATCCAGAGACAAAAGCCTGAGCAAACGCCACATACTCGCCCTTTGTTCATAGCCCGGAAAATTCTCACGGTCTGTAGATCGAGCCTTCATACATACATCCCCAAACCTAAGCTGAGTTTGTGTGTTCAGACTTCTGTCCCCACAGTCCTGGCCCACACACACCATCCAAGCTGGGGCCCCTGGAGCCACACCTGAGGACTCTGTCTTCTTACTCCAGGGGAATTCTGCCATTTCCATTGGCCACAACCCTATAGATTAGGAGAAACCTCCAAACACCCCAAGGCCATCCTAATAGTGTTGGCTGCCCAGGACAAACAGGGATGATCTTTCACAAGTTAGGAAACTACCTCCACTCAGACCCAGAGACAGATATCCCCATAGAATAAGATTGAACTGCCAATAAAAGAGGGATTCCAGAGCAGAGTACTTGGTAGGGACAACTGGATAACCCCACCTCTGTTTAAGTTTGGGGGCCTAGGGGCATGGCAAGTCCAATATGTGGGCTCTTGATTCAGACACTGAGAGGTCTTCCTTGAGGACAGGGCTCATGCTGAGGGTCACAATGCCTATTTGTGCCCAACAAGGCCCTCAAGCATGGGAAGGGCCTCATGGGACGCTGGATTCTCCTACACTGAACTCCTACACTTAGGCCCTAATCAGATCCATTGCTTTTGTTTCCAGGCATCTCTCCTCAGAGGCCTGGTTACCAATACCAGCATATGGGGGATTACTGAGGCACTCATAGAAAAATCTCGTCTCCACATAGGAAATGTACTCTTTGGAGCTCTATAAAAACCTCTGTTTAGGAGAATCTTTCAGGGCCCCGGATCAAGCGCCCCATTCCAAGGTCTCCATGGACTTAAACCCACATTATGATCTATCCTCGGTAGAGTCCATGTCAACTCATCCCCCTTGGTTTCTCCCCCAGGGCCTGCAGATCAAATCTGCCTTGTTGCTAGGAGACAACTAGAATGGGAGGCGGGCTGCCCAGGCATCCATCCTTAGAACCCTACTCTGGAGTCGTTCCATATGGGACATCCTAGAGCCTTCCAACAGGTCTCAGCTGTCCCACAGAAGGAATCTTTTCAGTCTGGTGCATCTCACAACTCCCATTGTGGGAAAATCTTCATGGCCTCTTGAGACGCTCCACTTTTTAAAGGGGCCATCATGGACAGAAACTCCAACCTGAGCAAACGTCTGATATTCGCCCTGACTTCAGGTGCATGAGATCTTGATTCAGCTCTGCAGAGTGGGGCCCAAACCTCGTGTTACCTTGTGTTTTCAGACTTCCTTCCTCACACTTCTGGCAAACATGTCCTCAAGACTTGGAATTTTGGAACCAAAATGCAGCCCTATGCTGGCCCTCCAGAAGAAAAACGTTGCTCTATGGGGATCTCCATTAACCCCAAATGAGGATCAACCTGCTCGGTTCTCGACCTCACCCCAATTGGATTGTTCGGGTTGTCCATTCATCCCTCCCCAGAGCTCTGCTTTGGAATCCCTCTTTCGGTGGGACACCTGAGGTAACAAAACTAAAAGGACTCCTCCCATCCTTCAGATTGACCCCAAACATTGGGATTGGACCAAATTCACAGAGAGGAAGTCTCGTCCATGGCCCATGAGGCCTCCCCGAGATTCCACAGCCATCGCTTACAACAAATCCAGAGACAAAAGTCTGAGCAAGCGCCTCACACTCACTCTTTTGTCGTATCCCGAAAAGTTCTCCTCACGGTCTGTAGATCGGGCCTGCCATACCTACTTCCCAAACCTAAGCCGAGTTTGTGTTTTCACACTTCTGTACCCACATTCCTGGCCCACAGACCCTTCAGGCTGGGGCCCCTGGAGCCACACAACAGGACTGTGCCTGTGCATACCACGGGAATTCTGCTCATTCCATTGTCCACAATCGTACAAATTAGGAAAAACCTCCAGAGTCCCCAAGGACATCCCAATAATGTAGGCCGCCCAGGACAAACAAGGGTCATCTGAAACCAGCTGAGCATCTCCCTCTACTCAGCGTAGATGGATGTCCCCAGAGAAGAAGATTGAATCAGACAGGCCCCTAGGCCTGAATCAGATTCATTGCTTTCGGTTACAGGTATCTCTCCTCAGAGGCCTGGTTTCCAATATTAGCATATGGGGATTTTCATGAGGCAGCAAGCAGAACAAATCTCTTCTCCACATGGGAAAATTATCCTTTAAAGATGTCTCAAAACCTCCAGTTAGGAGAATCCTTCAGGGTCTGTGTGCCACTGCCCCATTACAAGGTCTCCATGGACAGAAATGCACATTAGATCCCATCCGCAGGAAATTCCATTTCAACTCAGCTCCCTTGGTTGCTCCCCCAGAGCGAGCACACTGAACCTGTCTTGACTAGGAGACAATTGGAATGCGAGGCGGGCTGCCCAACCATCCATCCTTAGAGCTCTGCTCTGGCGTCGTTCCGTATGGGATGTCCTGGAGCCATCCAACAGGTCTCAAATGTCCAGCAGAAGGAATCCTTGAGTTTTGGAGCATCTCACAACTCCCAACCTGGGAAAATCTAGATGGCTTTGTGATGCCCCCCCCCATTTATGAATGGGAAATCATGGACAGGAACTCCAACCTAAGCCAATGTCTGATCTTCACCCTGAATTCAGATGCACAAGATCTCGATGCAGCTCTGCAGAGTGTGCTTTCCTTGCCTTCGCCCTGAAACCTATGACTAACTTGTGTTCTCAGACTTCCGTCCTCACACTCCTGGCCCCCAAGCCCTCACATTTGGAAATTCGGGACACAAAATGAAGCATTCTGCCTGCCTTCCAGAAGAAAAATTTAGACCTATGGAGTTTCTCACATAACCCAAATGAGGATAGACATACACGGCACTCGAATGTACCCAAATTAGATAGTCTAACCTGGCCACTAAGACACTGTCTGATACAGAGTGAGCCCGGACCTCCTGACCAAAACCGAGACAGCTGACCGCACACTGAGAACATCACACCCGCCATGGTCTTAGCTCGTTATCTCTTCCCAACCTAACTTTTCAGGCTTCAGAACTTAGTCCTTATCTCCAAGCCATGACAAGGGTTGAATGTGATGCAGAAATCAGAACTCCTCCTTACCCAAGGCAAGAAGCCTTGTGGTTGGAAAGTTGTCCAACGATCAGTGTAGGAGAAACCATCATTCACCCTGAGGCCCCGCCCATTCTTGAGTGCGGCGAAGGCATAAACAAGCATTGTGACCCTCAGCGTGAGTCCTGTCCTCCTAGTTCGTCCTCTCAGTGGCTGGACCATTAGATGTCATAATGGGCTTGACATGTCCCTAGGCCCCAATTTTTAACCAGATTTCTGGTTGTCCAGTCGCCCCTCCCCAGGGCTCTACTCTGGAATCCCTCATTTGGTGGGACACCTGAGGTTGAAAAACAAAAAACAAAACATATCAACAACAACAGATCAACTGACTTCTTCCATCCCACAGAATGACCCCAAACTCTTTGGACGGGGCCAAAACCCCAGAGAGTAAGACTCGTCCATTGCCAATGAATTCACCCGGAAATTTCACGACCATGAGTGACATGATATCCAGAGACAAAACCTGAGCAAGAGCCTCACACTCGCCCTTTTTTCATATCCCGAAGAATTATTCTCATGGTCTGTAGATCAGTCCTGCCATACCTATGACCCGAAACATAAGCCGAGTTTGTGTTTTCAGACAACTGTCCAAACAGCCCTGGCCTACACACCCAAAAGGCTCAGACCCTTGGAGCCAAACCTGACGAATGTGCTTGCCCTCTCCAAGGGAATTGTATGTCCCCATTCCAATGGCCACAACCCTACTACGAGGATAAACCTCCAAAATCCCTGAGGCCATCCCAAAAATTGTGGCTTCCCAAGACAAACAGGGGCAATCTGGGCCCATCTGAGCACCTACCGGCACTCAGACCCGTAGACTGATGTCCCCAGAGGTAAAAAGGAACGAACAGGCCTCTAGGCACCTATCAGATCCATTGCTTTGGTTTCCAGGCATCTCTCCTTCGAGTTCCTTAGAACCTTTAGAACCCTGCTCTTGTGTCGTTCCTTATGGGACATCCTTGAGCCTCCAACAGGTGTCGACTGTCCCACAGGTGTCCTTGTTCTTGGACCACCTCACGACTCATATCATGGAAAGCTTCCAAGGTCACATGATGCCCCCAATCTTCATGGAGTCGGATCATGGAAAGAAACTCCAACCTGAGCCAACGGCTGATCTTCGCCTTGACTTCAGATGCAAGTGATCTTGATTAAGCTCTTCAGAGTGCACCTGCTTTGCCCTCACCCCAAAACCTAAGCATAGCTACTGTTCTCAGATTTCCCTCTTCACTCTCCTGGACCACACGCCCTCCATTTTGGGATTTCAGATGACACAGTGCTGCACTCTGCATGCCCTCTAGAAGAAAAACGTTGCCCTATGGGTCTACCCAGAAACCTCAAATGAGGATAAACCTGCATGCCACTCAACTGTACACCAATTATATAGTCTAGCCTGTGCACTAATGCCCTGTCTGACACAACCTGAGGCCTGAATTCCCAACCGACACCCAGACAGCATTTCCCATGGGTGAACGTGATGCAGAAATCATAACTCCTCCTTCCCTCTCGCCAGAATCTTGTGGTTGGCATCTTATCCAAAGTTCAGTGTAGGACCCCTGTAGGGCCTACAGGAGTAGTAGTAGGGCCCCTGAGGGTAGTGTAGGGTCCCTAAGGCCCTGCCCATGCTTAAGAGCTGCGGTGGGCACAAAAACTCATTGGGACCCTCAGTTTTAACCCTGTCCTCAAGTAAAGCCACTCAGTGGCTGGACCATGAGCCCACATATGGGGCCTGCCATGCCCCAAGTCACCCAATCTTAACCAGAGGTAGAGACATCTAGTCACCCCTACTCAGGGCTCTGCTCTGGAATCCCTCTTTGGTGGAACATTTGAGGTAAGTAAACAGAGAAAGGATTCCTCCCACCTACAGAATGACCCCAATCACTTGGGATCAGGCCATCCCCAGAGAGAAAGACTCCTCCATGGCCCATGAGGCCAGCCCGACATTTCACGGCCACTATTGACACAAAATCCAGAGACATAAGCCTCACCCTTAGGTCATACCCCAAAAAATTCTCCGCAAAGTCTGTAGATCGGGCCTGCCATACCTACGTCCCCAAACCGTGTTTTCAGACTTCTATCCTGACATCCCTGTCCCACACACCCTCCAGGCTGAGGCCCCTGGAGCCACACCTCAGGACTGTGCCTGCCCTCTCCAAGGAAATTCTTCCCATTCCATTGGCCACAACCCTACAGATTAGGAGAAACCTCCAAAGTCCCAGAGGCCATTCCAATAGTGTAGGCCGCCCAGTACAAAGAGGGGTGATCTGTCACAAGCTGAGCAACGACCTCAACTCACCCATAGACAGATATTCCAAGAGAAAGGTATTAAACTGGACAGGCCCCTAGAACGTAATTGGTTCCATTGCTTTTGTTTCTAAGCATCTCTCCTCAGAGGCCTGTTTTCCAATACCAGCCTATGGGAGATTCCAGACATAACAATCAGAACAAATCTTGTCTCCACATGGGAAACTTATCCTTTGGAGCTCTGTAAAAACCTCCAGTTAGGAGAAACCTTCAGGTAACTGGAGCCACCGCCCTATTCCAAGGTCTCCATGGACACAAACCCGCATTATGACCATTCGGCAGGAGAGTACATTTCAACTCAGCCCCGTTGATTACTCCCCCAGAGCCAGAATATCAAACCTGCCTTGTCGCTAGGAGACAACTGGAATGCAAAGCAGACTCTCTAGGCATCCATCGTTGGAATCCTGCTCTGGCGCCGTTCCATATGGGATGTCCTGGGAGCCTTCCAACAGATCTTGACTGTCCTGCAGAAGGAATCCTTGCAGATTGGAGCATCTCACACACTCCTATCGTGGGAAAACCTACATGGCCTCATGAGATGCTCCCCTTTATAAAGGGGCCATCATGGACAGAAACTCCAACCTGAGCCAACTTCTGATCCATTGCTTTGGTTTCTATGTATCTCTCCTCAGAGGCCTGGTTTCCAATATCAGAATATGGTGGTTTCCTAAGGAAACAATCAGAACAGATCTCATCTCCACACGAGAAACTTGCTCTTTGGAGCTGTGTCAATACCTCAGGTTAGGAGGATCCTTCAGGGCGCTGGCACCATGGCCCAATTCCAAGGTCTCCAAGGACACAAACTTACATTATGATCCATCCTCAGGAGAGTCCATTTCAAATCAGCCCCCTCGGCTGCTCACCCAGAGCCAGCAGATCAAACCTGCCTTGTCACTAGGAGACAGTTGGAATGCGAGGTGGGCTGCCCAGGCATCCATCCTTAGAACCCTGCTCTGGAGAATTTCTTTATGGGACGTCTTGAATCCAACCAACCTGTCTTGACTGTCTCGCAGAATGAATCCTTGTGCTTTGAAGCATCACACAATCCCACTGTGAGAAAACCTCCATTTCCTCATGATGCCCCACACCTTCATAAATGGGCCATCATGGACAGAACTCCATCCTAAGCCAAAGTCTGATCCGTGCCCTGAATTCAGAAGCACGAGATCTCGATTCAGCACTTGAGAGTGTGACTGCTGTGCCCTCGCCTCGAAACCTAAGCCTAACTTGTGTTCTCAGACTTCGGTCTTCACAATCCTGGCCACACCCCTCCAGTTTGGCAATTCTGGAGACACAATGCAGCACTCTGCCTGCCCTCCAGAAGAAAAATTTTGCCCAATAGGGCTAACCAGAAATGCCAAATGAGTAACAACCTGCATGCCACTCCACCATACCCCAATTATAAAAATCTAGCCTGTGCACTAAAGCCCTGTCTGACACAGCCTGAAGGCAGACCTCCAGTCCAACACCCAGACAGCTGGCCGTACACTGAGCATATCAAACCCACAATGGCTTTCGGCCATCATCTCTACCCAACTTCAGTTTTCACTTTCAGAACCTAGACCTTATCTCCACTCACTGCTCAGGAGTGAACGTGTTACAAGAATCAGAACTTCTCCTTCTCCATGGCAAGAAACATTGTGGTTGGCATGTTGTCCAACGTTCATTATAGGAGAAAGCAGCATGGACTATGAGGCCCCACCTATCCCTGAGGGCTACAATTTGCACAAACACACATTGTGACCCTCAGCGTGAGCCCTATCCTCATGTAAAGCCTCTTAGTGACTGGAACAACAGCCCACATATGGGGCTTGCCAAGCCCCTAGTCCCCCAATATCAACCAGAGTTAGAGATGTCTATTCACCCCTACTCAGGGCACTGCTCTGGAATCCATCTTTGGTGGGACACCTGAGGTAAAAAATATATATATACAGAAAGGACTCTTCCCATCCACAGAATGATCCCAACCAATTGGGATCAGGCCAAATCACCAGAGAAAGACTTGTCCATGGCCTTTGAGGACACCCCGACATTCGACGGCCACCGTAGGCACAAAACCCAGAGAGAAAAGCCTGAGCAAACGCCACATACTGGCCCTTTGTTCATAGCCCGGAAAATTCTCAAGGTCTGTAGATCGAGCCTTCATACATACATCCCCAAACCTAAGCTAGTTTGTGTTTTCAGACTTCTATCCCCTCAGTCATGGCCCACACACCATCCAAGCTGGGGCGCTGGAGCCACACCTGAGGACTGTGGCTTCCCTCTCCAGGGGAATTCTGCCATTTCCATTGGCCACAACCCTATAGATTAGGAGAAACCTCTAAACTCCCCGAGGCCATCCCAATAGTGTTGGCTGCCCAGGACAAGCAGGGATGATCTTTCACAAGTGAGGAAACTACCTCCACTCAGACCCAGAGACAGATATCCCCATAGAATAAGATTGAACTGGACAGGCACTTAGGCCCTAATCAGATCCATTGCTTTTGTTTCCAGGCATCTCTCCTCAGAGGCCTGGTTACCAATACCAGCATATGGGGGATTACTGAGGCACTCATAGAAAAATCTCGTCTCCACATAGGAAATGTACACTTTGGAGCTCTATAAAAACCTCTGTTTAGGAGAATCTTTCAGGGCCCCGGATCAAGCGCCCCATTCCAAGGTCTCCATGGACTTAAACCCACATTATGATCTATCCTCGGTAGAGTCCATGTCAACTCATCCCCCTTGGTTTCTCCCCCAGGGCCTGCAGATCAAACCTGCCTTGTTGCTAGGAGACAACTAGAATGGGAGGCGGGCTGCCCAGGCATCCATCCTTAGAACCCTACTCTGGAGTCGTTCCATATGGGACATCCTAGAGCCATCCAACAGGTCTCAAGTGTCCCACAGAAGGAATCCTTGCAGTCTGGTGCATCTCACAACTCCCATTGTGGGAAAATCTTCATGGCCTCTTGAGACGCTCCACTTTATAAAGGGGCCATCATGGACAGAAACTCCAACCTAAGCAAACGTCTGATATTCGCCCTGGCTTCAGGTGCATGAGATCTTGATTAAGGTCTGCAGAGTGTGCCTTCTGTGCCCTCACCCCAAAAACTAAGCCTAGCTTGTATTCTCAGACTACCCTCCTCACACCCCTGTCCCAAAAGCCCTACAGTTTGGCAATACTGGGGCCACAATGCAGCACTCAGCCTGCCATCCAGAAGAAAAACTTTGCCTTATGGAGCTACCTAGAAACCCGAATGAGGATCAACTGAACGCCACTCGACTGCACCCCAAATATACAATCTACCCTGTCTAATGCCCTGTCTGACACAGCATGAGCCCACACCTCCAGACCTACGCTCAACAGCTAGCCACACACTGAGCTCATTGTACCCATCAGGTCCTTAGGTCTTCATCTCTTCCCAACCTCGGTTTTCGGGTTGCAGAACCTAGACCTAAACTCCACTCACTGTCCAGGGGTGAACGTGATGCAGAAATCACAACTCTTCCTTTGCCATGGCCGGAAACCTTGTGGTTGGCATATTCTCCAACGTTCAGTGTAGGAGAATCCAGCGTGGCCCATGAGGCCCTTCCCATACTTGAGGGCCTTGTTGGGCACAAATAGGCATTGTGACCTCCAGCATGAGCCCTGTCCTCAAGGAAGACCTCTCAGTGTCTGAATCAAGAGCCCACATATTGGACTTGCCATGCCCCTAGGCCCCCAAACTTAAACAGAGGCCAATGGAATAGGCAGTTGTCCCTCCCAAGGACTCTGCTCTGGAATCCCTCCTTTATTGGCACACAAGAGGTACATAAAATAATATAAAAAACAGAAAGGACTCCTCCCATCCCAGAGAATGTACCCAAACTCTTGGGATTGGGTCAAATCCTCAGAGAAGGAAAGCCGTCCACAACCCATGAGGCCACGCCAGCATTCGACCCACATTGTTGACACAAATCCAGAGACAAAACCTGAGCAAGCACCTCAAACTCACCCTTTTTCATATACCGAAGTGTTATCACGGTCTGTAGATTGGGCGTGCCATACCTATGTCCCCAATCCTAAGCGGAATTTGTGTTTTCAGACTTCTGTCCCTACAGGCCTGGCCCACACACCCTCAAGGCTGGGCCTCTAGAGCCAAACTCAGAACTGTGCCTGCCCTCTCCAGGGGATTTCTGCCTATTCCATTGGCCACAACCTATAGATTAGGAGAAACTCCAAAGTCCCGAGGCCATTCCCAATATTATAGGCTGCCCAGGACAAACAGGGATGATCTGACACAAGCCGAACAACTACCTCCCCTCAGATCCATAGACACGTATCCCCAGGAAAGAGATTGAACCAGACAGGCACCTAGGCCCTAATCATATCCATTGCTTTTGTTTCCAGGCATCTCTCCTCAGAGGCCTGGTTTCTAATACCAGCATATGGGAGATTCCTTAGGCACTAATCAAAACAATTCTTTTCTCCACATATGAAACGTACTCTTTAGAGCTCCATCAAAATCTGCGGTTATGAACATCCCTCAAGGCCCCGGATCAAGCACCCTATTCCCAGGACACCATGGACACAAATGCACATTATGACCCATCCAAAACTGACCCTTTTCAACACACCCGCCTCGGTTGCTCCCCTAGATCCAGCAGATCGAACTTGCCTTGGCGCTATGAGACACCTGGAATGGGAGGCAGGATGCCCAGGCATCCATCCTTAGAACCCTGCTCTGGATAACTTCCTTACGGGATGTCCTGGAGCCATCCAGCAGGTCTCGACTGTCCCACGGAAGGAATCATTGCGGTTTGGAGCGTCTCACAAATCCCATCGTGGGAAAACCTCCATGGCCTCGTGACACCCTCCCCTTCATGAAGGGGCCGTCATGGACAGAAACTCCAACCTCAGCCAACGTCTGATCCTAGCTCTGTCTTCAGGTACACGGGATCTCGAATCATCTCTGCAGACGGTTCCTGCCGTCCCCTCACCCCGAAATCTAAGTCTGGCTTGTGTTCTCAGAATTTTTTCCTCACACTCCTGGCCCACAAGCCTTCCAGTTTGGGAATTCTGGAGCCACTATGTGGCACTGTGTCTTCCTTCCAGAAGGAAAACGTTGCCCTCTGGGGCTACCCAGTAACCACAAATGAGTACCAACCTGCACGAAACTCGACTGCACCCCAATGATACAGTCTAGCCTGGGCACTAATTCCCTGTCTGCCACAGCCTGAGCCTGCACCTCCCAACCCACACTCAACAGCTGGCCGAACACTGAGCACATCAGACACACCATGGCCTTAGGTCTTCTTCTCTTCCCAACCTCAGTTTTCAGGCTTCAGAACCTAGACCTTAAATCCAATCACAGTCCAGGAGTGAAAGTGTTGCAGAAATTAGAACTCCTTCTTCCCCATGGCCAGAAAACTTGTGGTTGCCATATTGTGCAACGTTCAGTGTAGGAGAAACCAGCATGGTACATTAGGCCACGCCCTGACTTGAGGGGCTCCATGGGCACTAAAACACATTGTGAAACTCAATGTGATCCCTATGCTCAAGGAAGGCCGCTCAGTGTCTGGACCAAGAGCCCACATATGGGGCTTGCCATGTTCTTAGGTCCCAATGTTAACCAGAGTTCTGGTTGTCCAGTCGCACCTCTCCAGGACTCTGCTGTGGAATCCCTCTTTTAGTGGTCCACCTTAGGTAAAACAAAACAAAACAAAACAAAACAAAACAAAAAACAGAAAGGCCTCCTCCCTTCCCACAGAATGACCCCAAACTCTTGGGATTGGATCAAATCCCCAGAAAGGGAGCCTCATCGATGGCCCATGAGGACACCCGGACATTCCATGGCAATCGGTGACACATATCCAGAAAAAAATAAGCATGAGGAAGCACCTCACTTTCGCCCTTTGTTCATATCCTGAAGAGTTCTCCTCACGGTCTATATATCGGGCCGGCCATACCTACAGACCCAAACCTAAGTGGAGTTTGTGTTTTCAGACTTTTGTCCAAATAGCCCTGGACCACACACGCTCCACACTTGGGTCCCTGGAGCCACACCTCAGGACTGTGCTTCTCTTTCAAGAGAATTCTTCCCATTCCATTGGCCACAACATTGCAAATTAGGAAAAACCTCCAAAGTTACCGAGGCCATCCCAATAGTGTAGGCCGCCCAGGACAAACAGGTGTGATCTCAAACCAGCTGAGCAACTACCTCCACTCAGACAAAAGATGCCCCAGAGAAGAATATTGAACCGGACAGGCCCCTAGGCCCTAATCAGATCCATTGCTTTGGTTTCCAGGCATCTCTCCTCAGAGGCCTCATTTCCAATACCAGCAAATGGTGGTTTCCTGAGGCACCAATAAGAACAAATCTCATCTCCCCATGGAAAACTTGCTCATTGGAGCTTTGTTATAACCTCTGGTTAGGAGAATCCTTCAGGGCCCTGGTGCCACTGCCCCATACCAAGGTCTCAATGGACTCAAACCAACATTAAGACCATCCTCAGGAAAGTCCATTTCAACTCATTTAAGACCATCCTCAGGAAAGTCAATTCCAACTAAGCCCCCTCTGATGCTACCCCAAGCCAGCAGATCAAACGTTTCTTGTTGCTAGGAGACAATTGGAATTGAGGCTGTCTGCCCAGGCATCCATACTTAGAACCCTGTTCTGGAAAAATACCTTATGAGACGTCCTGGAGCCATCCAACAAGTCTTTATTGTCCCACAGAAGGAATCCTTGCGGTTTGGAGCATCTCACAACTCTAATAGTGGGAAAACCCCCATAGCCTCATAATGCCCCCGCCTTCATGAAGGGGCAAACATGGACAGAAACTCCAACCTGAGCCAAAGTCTGATCCTCGACCTGACTTCAGACTCATGAGATCTCAATTCAGCTCTGCAGAGTGTGCCTGCCATGTCCATTCGCCGAAACCTAATCCTAGCTTGTGTTCTCAGACTTCCGTCCTCACTCTCCTGGCCAAAAAGCCCTCCAGTTTGGGAATTCCGAAGCCACAATGCAGCACTCTGCCTGCCCTCCAGAAGAAAAACTTTGCCCTATGCTGCTAATAAGGAACCCCAAATGATTATCTAATGCATGCCACTCGACTGTAAAGCAATTATACAGCCTACCCTGAATACGAATGCCCTGTCTGGCACAGCCTGAGACAAGACATCCAAAACGACACCTAGACAGCTGGCCCCAACATGGACACAAGGGACCCTCTATGGCTGTAGTTCGTCATCTCTTCCCAACCTCGGTTTTCAGGCTTCAGAACCTAGACCTTATCTCCAATCACTGCCCAGGGGTGAACGTGATGCAGAAATTAGAATTCCTCCTTCCCCATGGCCAGAAACCTTGTGGTTGGCATGTTGTCGAACGTTCAATGTGGGAAAACCTGCATTGTCGGAAAGGCCACGCCCGTGCTTGAGGGCCGCCTAGGGCACAGACATGCATTGTGACCTGTAGCGTGAGTCCCGTATTAAAGTAACGCCTCTCAGTGGCTGGACCAAGATCCTGCCTATGGGGCTTGTCATATCCATAGGCCCCCAGGCTTAACCAGAGAGCGAGTATTCCAGTTGTCAGTACCCACTGCTATGCTCCAGAATCCCTCTACTGGGGGGACACATGAAGCAGAAAACAGGACTCTTCCCTTCCCACAGAATGACCCCAAACTCTTGGGGGCTGGACAAACTACCAGAGAGGGAGACTTCTACGACCCATGAGGCAACTCCTACATTAAACGGCCATTGTGGACAAAATATCCAGAGACAAAAGACTGAGTGACTGCCTCCCTCTCACCCTTCTTTCATATCCAGAGGAGCTCCCCTCACGGACTGTAGATCAGGCCTGCCATAACCTCTCCCCCAAACCTGAGCTGAGTTTGGGTTTTTGGATGTCTGTCTGCACAGCCGTGGCCCACACCGCCTCCAGGCTGGGGTCTCTGGAGCCACTCCACAGAACTGTGCCTGCTCTCTCCTAAGAAACTGCCCGTTCCATTGGCCACAACTCTACAAAATAGTAGAAACCTCAAGGTCCCCAAGGACATCCCACTACCGCAAGCTGCACTGGACAAACAGGGCCATTATGACACCAGCTGAGCAACTACTACCTCCATGCAGACACACAGACTGAAATCCGCAGAGACAGAAGATTGAATCAAGCAGGCCCCTAGGCCCTATTATGAACTCTTGCTTTGGTGTCCAGGTATCACTCCTCAGAGGCCTGGGTTCGAAGACCAGCATATGGGGCTATCGGGAGGCACCAGACAGAACACCTCTCATCTCCGCATGGAAAGCTTCCTTGTTGGAGTTGTGTCAAACCCTTCGTGTTGTAGAATCCTGCAGAGTCCCTTAGCTACTGCCACATTCCAAGGTCTCCATGGCCACCAACCCACATTATGACTCATCCTCAGGAAAGTCCATTTAAACTCAGCCTTCTGGGTAGCTCACCCAAGAGCCCGCAGATTGAGCATGCCTTGTCTCGACCAGGCAATGGGAAGGGGAGTTGGCGTTTCTCGGCATCCATGCTTAGGCCCCTGCTCTCGAGTCTTTCTGTATGGGGCATCCTGGAACCATCCAATAGTACTCGACTGTCCTGAAGAAGGAAACTTTGAAGTTTGGAGCAGCTCACAACTCCCAGCGTAGGGAAACCTCCCTGGCCTCATGACGCCCCCACCCCCTTCAGGAAGGGGCCGTCATGGACACAAACTCCAGCTTGAGGCAACATCTGATACTCGCCCTGACCTCAGATGCAGGAGATCTCGATTCAGCCTCTGCACAGTGGGCCCAAACCTCGTGCTACCTTGTGTTTTCAGACTTCCTTCCTCACACTCCTGGCAAACATGTCCTCAAGACTTGGAATTCTGGAACGAAAATGCAGCCCTATGCTGGCCCTCCAGAAGAAAAACGTTGCTCTATGGGGATCTCCATAAACCCCAAATGAGGTTCAACCTGCTCGGTTCTCGACCTCACCCCAATTGGATTGTTCGGGTTGTCCATTCATCCCTCCCCAGAGCTCTGCTTTGGAATCCCTCTTTTGGTGGGACACCTGAGGTAACAAAACTAAAAGGACTCTTCCCATCCTTCAGATTGACCCAAAACAATTGGGATTGGACCAAATTCACAGAGAGGAAGTCTCGTCCATGGCCGATGAGGCCTCCCCGAGATTGCACAGCCATCGTTGACAACAAATCCAGAGACAAAAGTCTGAGCAAGCGCCTCACACTCGCTCTTTTGTCGTATCCCGAAGAGTTCTCCTCTAGGTCTGTAGATCGGGCCTGCCATACCTACTTCCCAAACCTAAGCCGAGTTTGTGTTTTCAGACTTCTGTCCCCACATTCCTGGCACACAGACCCTTCAGGCTGGGGCCCCTGGAGCCACACATCAGGACAGTGCCTGTCCATACCACGGGAATTCTGCCCATTCCATTGTCCACAATCGTACAAATTAGGAAAAACCTCCAGAGTCCCCAAGGACATCCCAATAATGTAGGCTGCCCAGGACAAACAAAGGTCATCTGAAACCAGCTGAGCATCTACCTCTACTCAGCGTAGATGGATGTCCCCAGAGAAGAAGATTGAATCAGACAGGCCCCTAGGCCTGAATCAGATTCATTGCTTTTGGTTACAGGTATCTCTCCTCAGAGGCCTGGTTTCCAATATTAGCAGATGTGGATTTCATGAGGCAGCAATCAGAACAAATCTCTTCTCCACATGGGAAAATTATCCTTTGAAGATGTCTCAAAACCTCCAGTTAGGAGACTCCTTCAGGGCCTGTGTGCCACTGCCCCATTACAAGGTCTCCATGGACAGAAATCCACATTAGAACCCATCCGCAGGAAATTCCATTTCAACTCAGCTCCGTTGGTTGCTTCCCCAGAGCGAGCAGACTGAACCTGTCTTGACTAGGAGACAATTGGAATGGGAGGCGGGCTGCCCAACCATCCATCCTTAGAGCTCTGCTCTGGCGTCGTTCCGTATGGGATGTCCTGGAGCCATCCAACAGGTCTCAAATGTCCAGCAGAAGGAATCCTTGAGTTTTGGAGCATCTCACAACTCCCAACCTGGGAAAATCTAGATGGCTTTGTGATGCCCCCGCCCCCATTTATTAAGGGGAAATCATGGACAGGAACTCCAACCTAAGACAACGTCTGATCTTCACCCTGAATTCAGATGCACGAGATCTCGATGCAGCTCTGCAGAGTGTGCTTTCCTTGCCCTCGCCCTGAAACCTATGACTAGCTTGTGTTCTCAGACTTCCGTCCTCACACTCCTGGCCCCCAAGCCCTCACATTTGGAAAATCGGGACACAAAATGAAGCATTCTGCCTGCCTTCCAGAAGAAAAATTTTGACCTATGGAGTTTCTCACATAACCCAAATGAGGATAGACATACATGGCACTCGAATGTACCCAAATTAGATAGTCTAACCTGGCCCATAATACACTGTCTGATACATAGTGAGCCCGGACCTCCTGACCAAAACCGAGACAGCTGAACGCACACTGAGCATCTAACTCCACTCATACCCTAGAAGGATGTCCCCAGAGAAGAAGATTGAACCAGACAGGACCCTAGGCCAAAATCGGATCCATTGCTTTGGTTTACAGGCATGTCTCCTCAAAACCCTGGATTCCAGTACCAGCATTTGGGTTTTCCTGAGGCACCCATCAGAACAAACCTCGTCTCCACAAGGAAACTTGTGTATGGGAGCTATGTCAAAGCTTAGGAGAATACTTCCGGGTCCCGGTGCCACCGCCCCATTCCAAGGCCCTCATGGACACAAACACACATTAGACCCATCCTCAGGAAAGTCCATTTCAACTCAGCCACCCCGGTTGCTCCCGCAGAGCCATCAGATCTAAACTGTCTTGTCGCTAGGAGACAATTGGAATGCGAGGCGGGCTTCCCAGGCATCCATCCTCGATCTTTGGTCTGGACTCATCCATATGGGATGTCCTGGAGCTGTCCAACAGGTCTCAATTGTCCCGCAGAAGGAATCCTAGGAGGGGGCATCCCACCACTCCAAACGTGGGAAAACCTCCACGGCCTCGAGTTTGGCTCCCTTCATGAAGGGGCCGTCAAGAACAGAAAATCCAAGCTGAGCCAACGTCTGATCCTCGCTCTGACTTCAGATGCATGAGATATTGCTTCAGATCTTCATATCCTGAAGATGTCTTCTCGTGGTTTGTAGATCGGGCCTGCCATACCTACGTCCCCAAACATTACCTGAGTTTGTGTTTTCAGACTTCCGTCCTCACACTCCTGGCACCGAAGCCCACAAGTTTGGCAATTCCGGACCATCATTGCAGCTCTCTGCCTGCCCTCTAGAAACAAAATATTGCCTAATGAGCTGCCCGGGCATATTAAATGAGAATAAACCTACACGGCACTCAAATGTACCCAAATTATATAGTCTAACCTGGGCAGAAATGCACTGTCTGATACAACCTGAGCCGGAAACTCCTGAGCAACACCCAGACAGCGACCGCACCATGAGCCCATAAGACCCGCCATGGACTTAGGTCATCAACTCTTCCCTACCTAAGTTTTCAGGCTTCAGAACCTAGACCTTATCTCCAATCACTGCCCAGGGGTGAGTGTGATGCAGAAATCAGAACTCCTCTTTATCCAAGGCAAGAAACCTTGTGTTTGCCATGTTTTCCAAGGTTCAGTGTAGGAGAAACCAGCATTCACCCTGAAGTCCCGCCCATTCATGAGTGCGACGAGGTCATAAACACGCATTGTGACCCTCATCATGAGTCCTGTCCTCTAGTAAGTCCTCTCAGTGGCTAGACCATTAGATGCATAATGGCTTGACATGTTCCTAGGCCCCAAATTTAAACAAGATTTCTGGTTGTCCAATCACCCCTCCTCAGGGCTCTACTCTGGAATCCCTCATTTGGTGTGACAACTGAGTTTGAAAAAAAAAAACAAAACAACAACAACAACAATAAAAAAACGGACTTCTTCCATCCCACAGAATGACCCCAAACTCTTTGGACGGGGCCAAACCCCCAGAGAGTAAGACTCGCCCATTTCCCATGAAGTCACCCGGATATTTCATGACCATGAAAGGAACGATATCCAGAGATATACACTTGAGCAAGAGCCTCACACTCGCCCTTTTTTCATAACCCGAAGAGTTCTCCACATGGTCTGTAGATCAGTCCTGCCATACCTATGACCAGAAACATAATCTGAGTTTGTGTTTTCAGACAACTGTCCAAACAGCCCAGGCCTACACACCCTACAGGCTCAGGCCCCTGGAGCCAACCTGAGGACTGTACTTGCCCTCTCCAAGGGAATTCTGTGGGCCCATTCCAATGGCCACAACCCTACTAATAGGATAAACCTCCAAAGTCCCTGAGGCCATCCCAATAGTGGTGGATTCCTAGGACAAAAAGGAGCAATCTGAGCCCATCTGAGAACCTACCTGCACTCAGACTTGTAGACTGATATCCCCAGAGGTAAAAAGGAATGAACAGGCCCCTAGGCCCTAATCGGATCCATTGCTTTGGTTTCCAGGCATCTTACTCAGAGGCCTGGATTTCAGTACCAGCATATGGATGTTTCTTGACTCACCCAAGAACAAATCTCATCTACACATGGGAAACTTGCAAGTGGGATGTGTGTCAAAGCCTCTTTTTAGGAGAACCCTTCAGGGCCCCAGTGCCACCGCTTCATTCCAAGGTCTCCATAGACACAAAATCATATTAGGACACATCCACGGGAGAGTCCAATTCAACTCAGCATATTCGGTTGCTCCGCGAGATCCAGCAGGTCTAACTTGTCTTGTTGCTAGGAGACAATTGGAATGCGAGGTGGCCTACCCCGCCATCCATCCTTAGAACCCTGCTCAGAATCATTGGCCTGGAGCCAACCAACAGGTCTCAAGTGTCCTGCAGAAGAATCTTTGCAGTTGTGAGCTTCTCACAACTCCCATGGTGAGAAACAGCCCATGGCCTCCTGATCCCCCCCCCCTTCATGGAGGGACCATCAGGGACATAAGGTCCAACCTGAGAAATAGTCTGATCCTCACCCTGACTTCAGATGCACGAGATCTCGATTCAGGTCTGTTTATTGTGCCTGCCATGTCCTCACCCAGAAACCTAAGCCCTAGCTTGTTTCCTCAGACTTCCGTCCTCAGACTAATGGCCCACAAGCCCTCCAGTTTGGCAATCTAGATTTACATGCAGTACTCTGCTTGCCCTCCAGAAGAAAAACATTGCCCTCTGGCGCTACCCAGAAACCACAAATGAAGATCAACCTGCACGCCACTTGGCTGTACCCAAAATATATAGGCTGACCTGGGCATTAATGCCCTTTCTGACAGAGCCTGAGCCTGGACCTCCTGGCCCCACCCAGACAGCTTGCCGCTCACTGAGCACATCGGACCAGCCATTGCCTTAAGTCGTTATCTCTTCCCAGCCTCGGTTTTCAGGATTCAGATCCTAGACCTTATCTCCAATCACTGTCCAGGTTTTAAAATGATGCAGAAATCAGAACTCCTTCCCAATGGCAAGAACCTTGTGGTTGGCTTGTTGTCCAACGTTCAATGTAGTGCAAACCTGTTTGTCCGATGAGGCCCCGCCATTGCTCGCGGGCCACATAGGTGGCATACTCACATTGTGACCCTCAGTCTTAGCACAGTCCTCAGGTAAGGCCTCTCAGTGGCTGGATGAAGAGACAGCATATTGGGCTTGCCATGCCCATACGCCCCAATTTTTAACCATAGTTCGGGTTGTCCCTTCACTCTTCCCCAGGGCTCTGCTTTGGAATTCCTCTTTTGGTGGGACACCTGAGTTAACAACCCTGAAAGGACTACTCCATCAAACAGATTGACGTAAAACAATTGGGATCGAGCCAAATCCACAGAGAGGAAGATTCGTCCATGGCCCATGAGGCCTCCTCGACATTCCACGGACAACGCTGAAACAAAATCCAGAGAGAAAAGCCTGAGCAAGCGCCTCAGACTCGCACTATCTTCATGTCCTGAAGATGTCTTCTCATGGTTTGTAGATCGGGCCTGCCATACCTACGTCCCCAAACATAAGCTGAGTTTGTGTTTTCAGACTTCTGTCCTCAAAGTCCTGGGCCACACACCATCCAGGCTGGGGACCCTGGAGCCACACATTAGGACTGTGCCTACCCAATCCATGGGAATTCTGCCCATTCCATTGTCCAAAATCGTACAAATTAGGAGAACTCTCCAAAGTCCCGAGGCCATCCCAATATTATAGGTGGCCCGGGACAAAAAAGGGCAGTCTAACACCAGCTGAGCATCTACCTCCACTCATACCCTAGATGGATGTCCCCAGAGAAGAGGATAGAACCAGACAGGACCCTAGGCCAAAATCGGATCCATTGCTTTGGTTTACAGGCATGTCTCCTCAAAACCCTGGATTCCAATACCAGCATTGGGGTTTTCCTGAGGCTCCCATCAGAACAAACCTCGTCTCCACAAGGAAACTTGTGCATGGGAGCTATGTCAAAAGCTTAGGAGAATACTTCAGGGTCCCGGTGCCACCGCCCCATTCCAAGGCCCTCATGGACACAAACACACATTAGACCCATCCTCAGGAAAGTCCATTTCAACTCAGCCACCCAGGTTGCTCCCGCAGAGCCATCAGATCTAAACTGTCTTGTCGCTAGGAGACAATTGGATTGCGAGGCGGGCTTCCCAGGCATCCATTCTCGAACGTTGGTCTGGACTCATCCATATGGGATGTCCTGGAGCTGTCCAACAGGTCTCAAAGGTCCCACAGAAGGAATCCTTGGAGGGGGCATCCCACCACTCCCAACGTGGGAAAACCTCCATGCTCTCGAGAATCCGCTCCCTTCATGAAGGGGCCGTCATGAACAGAAAATCCAAGCTGAGCCAACGTCTGATCCTCGCTCTGACTTCAGAAGCATGAGATATTGCTTCAGATCTTCAGGGGGTACATGCAGTGCCCTCGCCCTGAATCCCAAATCTAGCTTCCATCCTCACACTTCTGGCCCCGAAGCCTACAAGTTTGGCAATTCCGGACCATCATTGCAGCACTCTGCCTGACCTCTAGAAAAAATATTTTGCCTAATGAGCTGTCCGGGCACATTAAATGAGAATAAACCTACACGGCACTCGAATGTACCCAAATTATATAGTCTAACCTGGGCAGTAATGCACTGTCTGACACAACCTGATACGGGACCTCCTGAGCAACAGCCAGACAGCTGACTGCACACTGAGCACATCAGAACCGCCATGGCCTTAGGTCATCATCTCGCCCTACCTCAGTTTTCAGGCTTCAGAACCTAGACCTTATCTCCAATCACTGCCCAGGGGTGACTGTGATGCAGAAATCAGAACTCCTGCTTACCCAAGGCAAGAAACCTTGTGGTTGCCATGTTGTCCTACTTTCAGTGTTGGAGAAACCAGCATTCACCCTGAGGTCACGCCCATTCTTGAGTGCGAAGAGGGCATAAACACGCATTGTGACCCTCAGCGTGATTCCTAACCTCTAGTAAATCCTCTCAGTGGCTGGACCATTAGATGTCATAATGGGCTTGACATGTCCCTAGGCCCCAATTTTTAACCAGATTTCTGGTTGTCCCGTCACAACTCCCCAGGGCTATACCTTGGAAACCCTCATTTGGTGGGACACCTGAGGTTGAAAAACAAGCAAATCCAATCAACAACAACAACAACAAAAAAAAAAACGGACTTCTTCCATTCCACAGAGTGACCCAAACTCCTTGGACGGGGCCAAACCCCCAAAGAGTAAGACTCGTCCATTTCCCATGAAGTCACACTGAAATTTCACGACAATGAGTGACATAATATCTAGAGACAAAAAGGTGAGCAAGCGCCTCACACTCGCCCATTTTTCATATCCCAAACTGTCCTCCTAATGGTCTGTAGATCAGTCCTGCCATACCTATGACCTGAAACATAAGCCGAGTTTGTGTTTTCAGACAACTGTCCTAACAGCTCTGGCCTACACACCCTACAGGCTCAGGCCCCTGAGGCCAAACCTGAAGACTGTGCTTGCCCTCTCCAAGGGAATTGTATGTGCCCATTCCAATGGCCACAACCCTACTAAGAGGATAAAACTACAAAATTCCTGAGGCCATCCCAATAGTGGTGGCTTCCCAGGACAAACAGGGGCAATATGAGCCCATATGAGCACCTTCCTGCACTCAGACCCGTAGACTGATATCCCCAGAGGTAATAAGGTACAAATAGGCCCCTAGGCACCTATCGGATCCATTGCTTTGGATTTCAATAACAGCATAGGGCTGTTTCTTGACTCACCCATCAGAACAAATCGCATCTACACATGGGAAACTTGCACGATGGAGCTGTGTGAAAGCCTCTCTTTAGGAGAACCCTTCAGGGCCACAGTGCCACCGCTTCATTCCAAGGTCTCCATAGACACAAAATCATATTAGGGCACATCCACGGGAGAGTCCATTTCAACTAAGCCTCCTCGGTTGCTCCCCCAGATCCAGCAGATCTAACCTGTCTTGTTGCTTGGAGACAATTGGAATGCGAGGTGGGCTACCCAGCCATCCATCCTTAGAACCCTGCTCGGAATCGTTGTCCTGGAGCCAACCAACAGGTCTCAATTGTCCTGCAGAAGAATTTTTGCAGGTCGGAGCTTCTCACAACTCCCTTTGTGGGAAAACCCCCATGGCCTTGTGATCCACCCCCCCTTGAGAAGGGGCCATCAGGGACAGAATGTCCAACCTGAGCGATCGTCTGATCCTCGACCTGACTGCACATGCACGAGATCTCGATTCAGGTATGTAGATTGTGCCTGCCATATCCTCACCCAGAAACCTAGGCCTAGCTTGGGTTCTCAGACTTCCGTCCTCAGACTTCTGGCCCACAAGCCCTCCAGTTTGGCAATCCATATCTAAAATGCAGCACTGTGCCTGCCCTCCAGAAGTAAAACATTGCCCTCTGGGGCTACCCAGAAACTGCAAATGAGGATCATCCTGCTCGCCATTCGGCTCTACCCCAAATATGTAGGTTGACCTGGGCCTTAATGCACTTTCTGACACAGCCTGATCCTGGTCCTCCTAGCGCCACCCAGACAGCTGGCCGCACACTGAGCATATCGGACCCGCCATGGCCTTAGGTCATCATCTCCTCCCTACCTCAGTTTTCAGGCTTCAGAACCTAGACCTTATCTCCAATCACTGCCCAGGGGTGACTGTGATGCAGAAATCAGAACTCTTCCTTACTCATGGAAAGAAACCTTGTGGTTGGCATGTTGTCCAACGTTCAGTGTAGGAGAAACCAGCATTCACGCTGAGGCCCCGCCCATTCTTGAGTGCGATGAGGGCATAAACACGCATTGTGACCTTCAGCTTGAGTCCTGTCCTCTAGTACGTCCTCTCAGTGGCTGGACCATTAGATGTCATAATGGGCTTGACATGTCCCTAGGCCCCAAATTTTAACCAGATTTTTGGTTGAACAGGCGCCCCTCCCCAGGGCTCTACTCTGGAATCCCTCACTTGGAGGGATACCTGAGGTTGAAAAACAAAACAAAACAAATCAACAACAAAAGAACAACGGACTTCTTCCATCCCACAGAATGACAGCAAACTCTTTGGAAGGGGCCAAACCCCCAGAGAGTAAGAGTCGTCCATTTCCCATGAAGTCACCCGGAAATTTCACGACCATGACTGACACGATATCCAGAGACAAAATCTTGAGCAAGAGCCTCACACTCGCCCTTTTTTCATATCCCGAAGTGTTCTCCCCATGGTCTGTAGATCAGTCCTGCCATACCTATGACCCGAAACATAAGCCGAGTTTGTGTTTTCAGACAACTGTCCAAACAGCCCTGGCCTACACACCCTACAGGCTCAGGCCCCTGGAGCCAAACCTGACGACTGTGCTTGCCCTGTCCAAGGGAATTGTATGTGCCCATTCCAATGGCCACAAAACTACTAAGAGGATAAACCTCCAAAGTCCCCGAGGCCATCCCAATATTTGTGGCTTCCCAGGACAAACCCGGGCAATCTCGGCCCATCTGAGCACCTACCCGCACTCAGACCCGTAGACTGATGTCCCCAGAGGTAAAAAGGAACGAACAGGCCCCTAGGCACCTATCGGATCCATTGCTTTGGTTTCCAGGCATCTCTCCTCAGAGGCCTGGATTTCAATAACAGCATATGGCTGTTTCTTGACTCACCCATCAGAACAAATCTCATCTACACATGGGAAACTTGCACGATGGAGCTGTGTGAAAGCCTCTCTTTAGGAGAACCCTTCAGGGTCCGAGTGCCACCGCTTTATTCCAAGGTCTCCATAGACAGTAAATCATATTAGGACACATCCATGGGAGAGTCCATTTCAACTCAGCCTCCTCGGTTGCTCCCCCAGATCCAGCAGATCTAACCCGTCTCTTTGCTTGGAGACAAATGGAATGCGAGGTAGTCTACCCAGCCATCCATGCTTAGAACCCTGTTCGGTATCGTTGTCCTGGAGCCAACCAACAGGTCTCAATTGTCCTGCAGAAGAATCTTTGCAGTTGGGAGCCTCTCAGAACTCCCATCGTCAGAAAACCCCCATGGACTCGTGATCCACCCTCCTTAAAGAAGGGGCCATCAGGTACAGAATGTCCAACCTGACCGTTCGTCTGATCCTCAACCTGACTGCAGATGCACGAGATCTCGATTCAGGTATGTAGATTGTGCCTGCCATTTCCTAACCCAGAAACCTGGGCCTAGCTTGGGTTCTCAGACTTCCGTCCTCAGACTACTGGCCCACAAGCCCTCCAGATAGGCAATCCAGAACTACAATGCAGCACTCTGCCTGCACTCCAGAAGAAAAACATTGCCCTCTGGGGCTACCCAGAAACCGCAAATGAGGATCAACCTGCACGCCATTCGGCTCTACCCCAAATATATAGGTTGACCTGGGCACTAAGGCCCTTTCTGACACAGCCTGAGCTTAGACCTCCTGGCCCCATCCAGACAGCTGGACGCACACTGAGCACATCGGTCCCGCCATGGCCTTAGGTCGTCATCTCTTCTCAAATTCGGTTTTCAGGCTTCAGAACCTAGACCTTATCTCCAATCACGGCCCTGGTTTGAAAATGATGCAGAAATCAGAACTCTTTCCCCATGTCAAGAAACCTTGTGGTTGGCATGTTGTCCAAGGTTCAGTGTAGTTGAAACCAGTGTGGCCCATGAGTCCGCGCCCATGCTTGTGGGCCACATTGGACACAAACACACATTGTGACCCTCAGCCTGAGCCCAGTCCTCAGGTAAGGCCTCTCAGTGGCTGGATGGAGAGACAGCATATTGGGCTTACCATGCCCCTAGGCCCCCAGTTTTAACCATAGTTCGGGTTGTCTCTTCACTCTTCCCGATGGCATTGATTTGGAATTCCTCTTTTGGTCGGACACCTGAGGTAACAAACCTAAAAGGAGTCCTCCCATTTCACAGATTGACGAAAAACAATTGGGATCGGGCCAAGTCCACAGAGAGCAAGATTCGTCCATGGCCCATGAGGCCTCCCCAACATTCCACGGCCATTGCTGATACAAAATCCAGAGACAAAAGCCTAAGCATGCGCCTCAGACTCTCTCATTCTTCATATCCTGAAAAGTTCTTCAGATAAGAACCTACACGACACTCGAATGCACCCAAAATATATAGTCTAACTTGGGCACTAATGCACTGTCGGACAACCTGAGCCCCGACCTCGTGACCAACACACAGACAGCTGACCGCACACTGAGCTCATCACACCCGCCATCGCCTTAGATCATCATCTCATCCCTACCTCAGTTTTCAGGCTTCAGAACCTAGACCATATCTCCAATCAATGCCCAGGAGTGACTGTGATGCAGAAATCAGAACTCTTCCTAACCCATGGCAAGAAATCTTGTGGTTGGCATGTTGTCAAACGTTCAGTGAAGGAGAAACCAGCATTCACACTGAGGCCCCGCCCATTCTTGAGTGCGACGAGGGCATAAATACGCATAGGGCTTGCCATGCCCCTAGGCCCCAATTTTTAACCATAGTTCAGGTGTCCCTTCAGTCTTCCCCAGTGCTCTACTTTGGAATTCCTCTTTTGGAGGGACACCTGAGGTAAAATAACTGAATGGAGTCCTCCCATCCCACAGATTGACGAAAAACAATTGAGATCGGGCAAAATCCACAGAGAACAAGATTCGTCCATGGCCCATGAGGCCTCCCCAACATTCCACGGCCATCGCGGATACAAAATCCAGAGACAAAAGCCTGAGCACGCGCCTCAGACTCGCTCATTCTTCATATCCTGAAGAGTTCTTCAGATAAGAACCTACACGGCACTCGAAGGCACCCAAAATATATAGTCTAACCTGGGCACTAATGCACTGTCTGACAACCTGAGCCCGGACCTCGTGACCAACACCCCGACAGCTGACCGCACACTGAGCACATCAGACCCGCCATGGCCTTATGTCATCATCTATTCCCTACCTCAGTTTTCAGTCTTCAGAACCTAGACCTTAGCTCCAATCACTGCCCAGGGGTGACTGTGATGCAGAAATCAGAACTCTTCCTTACCCATGACAAAAAACCTTGTGGTTGGCATGTTGTCCAACGTTCAGTGTAGGAGAAACCAGCATTCACCCTGAGGCCCCGCCCATTCTTGAGTGCGACGAGGGCATAAACACGCATTGTGACCCTCAGCGTGAGTCCTGTCCTCTAGTATGTCCTCTCAGTGGCTGGACCATTAGATGTCATAATGGGCTTGACATGCCCCTAGGCCCCAATTTTTAACCAGATTTCTGGTTGTCCAGTCGCCCCTCCCCAGGGCTCTACTCTGGAATCCCTCATTTGGTGGGACACCTGAGGTTGAAAAACAAAACAAAACAAATCAACAACAACAGAAAAACCGACTTCTTCTATCCCACAGAATGACCCCAAACTCTTTGGACGGGGCCAAACCCCCAGAGAGTAAGACTCGTCCATTTCCCATTTAGTCACCCGGAAATTTCACGATATCCAGAGACAAAAACTTCAGCAAGAGCCTCACACTCGCCTTTTTTTCATATACCGAAGAATTCTCCTCATGGTCTGTAGATCAGTCCTGCCATACCTATAACCCGAAACATAAGCCAAGTTTGTGTTTTCAGACAACTGTCCAAACAGCCCTGGCCTACACACCCTACAGGCTCAGGCCCCTGGAGCCAAACCTGACGACTGTGCTTGCCCTGTCCAAGGGAATTGTATGTGCCCACTCCAATGGCCACAACCCTACTAATACGATAAACCTCCAAATTCCCAGAAGCCATCCCAATATTTGTGGCTTCCCAGGACAAACAGGGGCAATATTGACCCATCTGAGCACCTACCTGCTCTCAGACCGGAAGACTTATGTCCCCAGTGGTAAAAAGGAATGAACAGGCCCCTAGGCACCTATCGGATCCATTGCTTTGGTTTCCAGGCATATCTCCTCAGAGGCCTGGATTTCAATAACAGCATATGGCTTTTTTGACTCACCCATCAGAACAAATCTCATCTACACATGGGAAACTTGGACGATGGAGCTGTGTGAAAGCCTCTCTTTAGGAGAACCCTTCAGGGCCCCAGTGCCACCGCTTCATCCCAAGGTCTCCATAGACACAAAATCATATTAGGACACATCCACGGGAGAGTCCATCTCAACTCATCCTCCTCGGTTGCTCCCCCAGATCCAGCAGATCTAACCTGTCTTGTTGCTTGGAGACATTTGGAATGCAAGGTGTGCTACTCAGCCATCCATCCTTAGAACCCTGCTCGGATCATTGTCCTGGAGCCAACCAACAGGTCTCAATTGTCCTGCAGAAGAATCTTTGCAGTTGGGAGCTTCTCAGAACTCCCATCGTGGGAAAACCGCCAAGGCCTCGTGATCCACCCCCCCCCCTTCAAGAAGGGGCCATCAAGGACAGAATGTCCAACCTGAGCGATAGTCTGATCCTCGACCTGACTTCAGATGCACGAGATCTCGATTCAGGTCTGTAGATTGTGCCTGCCATATCCTCACCCAGAAACCTAGGTCTAGCTTGGCTTCTCAGACTTCCGTCCTCAGACTACTGGCCCACAAGCCCTCCAGTTTGGCAATCCAGAACTACAGTGCAGCACTCTGCCTTCCCTCCAGAAGAAAAACATTGCCCTCTGTGGCTACCCAGAAAACACAAATGAGCATCAACCAGCACGCCATTCGGCTGTACCCCAAATATATAGGCTGACTTGGGCACTCTAGCCCTTTCTGGCACACCCTGAGCCTGACCTCCAGGCCCCACCCAGACAGCTGGCCGCACACTGAGCACATCGGACCCGTCATGGCCTTAGTTCGTCATCTCTTCTCAATCTCGGTTTTCAGGCCTACACACCCTACAGGCTTAGGACCCTGGAGCCAAACATGAAGACTGGGCGTGCCCTCTCCAAGGGAATTGTATGTGCCCATTCCAATGGCGACAAACCTACTAATAGGATAAACCACAAAAGTCCCTGAGGCCATCCCAATATTTGTGGCTTCTCAGGACAAGCAGGGGCAATCTGGGCCCATCTGAGCACCTACCGCCCCTCAGACCCATAGACTGATGTCCCCAGAGGTAAAAAGGAACGATCAGGCCCATAGGAACCTATCGGATCTATTGCTTTGGTTTCCAGGCATCTCTCCTTAGAGATCCTTAGAACCCTTAGAACCCTGCCTTCGTCGTTCCTTATGGGACATCCTTGAGCCATCCAACAGGTGACGACTGTCCCACAGGAGTCCTTGTGCATGGACCACCTCACAATTCATATCATGGAAAGCTTCCAAGGTAACATGATGCCCCCAATCTTTATGAAGTCGGATCATGGAAAGAAACTCCAACCTGAGCCAACGGCTGATCTTCTCCTTGACTTCAGATGCACGAGATCTTGATTAAGCTCTTCAGAGTGCACCTGCTGTGCCCTCACCCTAAAACCTAAGCATAGCTAGTGTTCTCATACTTCCGTCTTCACTCTCCTGAACCACACGCCCTCCATTTTGGGATTTCCGATGACATAGTGCTGCACTCTGCCTGCCCTCTAGAAGAAAAACGTTGCCCTATGGTTCTACCCAGAAACCTCAAATGAGGATAAACCTGCATGCCACTCAACTGTACACCAATTATATAGTCTAGCCTGTGCACTAATGCCCTATCTGACACAACCTGAGGCCTGAATTCCCAACCGACACCCATACAGCTTGCCGTACACTGAGAACATCTGAACTGCCATGGCCTTAGTTTGCCATCTCTTTCCAACCTGGTTTTCAGGCTACAGAAACCTAGACCTTATCTCTACTCATTTCCCATGGGTGAACGTGATGCAGAAATCATAACACCTCCTTCCCTCTCGCCAAAATATTGTGGTTGGCATCTTATCCAAAGTTCAGTGGAGGACCCCTGTAGGGCCTACAGGAGTAGGAGTAGGGCCCCTGAGGGTAGTGTAGGGTCCCTGAGGCCCTGCCCATGCTTAAGAGCTGCGGTGGGCACAAACACACTTTGGGACCCTCAGTTTGAACCCCGTCCTAAAGTAAAGCCTCTCAGTGGTTGGACCATGAGCCAACATATGGGGCCTGCCATGCCCCAAGTCACCCAATCTTAACCAGAGGTAGAGACATCTAGTCACCCCTACTCAGGGCTCTGCTCTGGAATCCCTCTTTGGTGGGACATTTGAGGTAAGTAAACACAGAAAGGATTCCTCCCACCCACAGAATGACCCCAATCACTTGGGATCAGGCCATCCCCAGAGAGAAAGACTCCTCCATGACCCATGCGGCCAGCCCGACATTCCACGGCCACTATTGACACAAAATCCAGAGACATAAGCCTCACCCTTAGGTCATAGCCCAAAAAATTCTCCTCATAGTCTGTAGATCGGGCCTGCCATACCTACGTCCCCAAACCGTGTTTTCAGACTTCTATCCTGACATCCCTGTCCCACACACCCAAAAGGCTGAGGCCCCTGGAGCCACACCTCAGGACTGTGCCTGCCCTCTCCAAGGAAATTCTTCCCATTCCATTGGCCACAACCCTACAGATTAGGAGAAACCTCCAAAGTCCCAGAGGCCATTCCAATAGTGTAGGCCGCCCAGTACAAAGAGGGGTGATCTGTCACAAGCTGAGCAACGACCTCAACTCACCCGTAGACAGATATCCCAAGAGAAAGGTATTAAACTGGACAGGCCCCTAGAACGTAATTGGTTCCATTGCTTTTGTTTCTAAGCATCTCTCCTCAGAGGCCTGTTTTCCAATACCAGCATATGGGGGAATCCAGAGATACCAATCAGAACAAATCTTGTCTCCACATGGGAAACTTATCCTTTGGAGCTCTGTAAAAACCTCCAGTTAGGAGAAAGCTTCAGGTAACCGGAGCCACCGCCCTATTGCAAAGTCTCCATGGACACAAACCCGCATTATGACCATTCGGCAGGAGAGTACATTTCAACTCAGCCCTGTCGATTACTCCCCCAGAGCCAGAATATCAAACCTGCCTTGTCGCTAGGAGATAACTTGAATGCAAAGCAGAATCTCTAGGCATCCATCGTTGGAATCCTACTCTGGCGCCGTTCCATATGGGATGTACTGGGAGCCTTCCAACAGGTCTTGACTGTCCTGCAGAAGGAATCCTTGCAGACTGGAGCATCTCACAACTCCTATCGTGGGAAAACCTACATGGCCTCATGAGATGCTCCCCTTTATAAAGGGGCCATCATGGACAGAAACTCCAACCTGAGCCAACTTCTGATCCATTGCTTTGGTTTCTATGTATCTCTCCTCAGAGGCCTTGTTTCCAATATCAGAATATGGGGGTTTCCTAAGGAAACAATCAGAACAGATCTCATATCCACACGAGAAACTTGCCCCAAAGCCCTACAGTTTGGCAATACTGGGGCCACAATGCAGCACTCTGCCTGCTCTCCAGAAGAAAAACGTTGCTTTATGGATCTACCTAGAAAGCCGATTGAGGATCAACTGAACGCCACTCAACTTCACCCCAAATATACAGTCTACCCTGTCTAATGCCCTGTCAGACACAGCATGAGCCCACACCTCCAGACCTACGCTCAACAGCTAGCCACACACTGAGCTCATTGTACCCATCAGGTCCTTAGGTCTTCATCTCTTCCCAACCTCGGTTTTCAGGTTTCAGAACCTAGACCTAAACTCCAATCACTGTCCAGGGGTGAACGTGATGCAGAAATCACAACTCTTCCTTCGCCATGGCCGGAAACCTTGTGGTTGGCATATTCTCCAACGTTCAGTGTAGGAGAATCCAGCGTGGCCCATGAGGCCCTTCCCATGCTTGAGGGCCTTGTTGGGCACAAATAGGCATTGTGACCCTCAGCATGAGCCCTGTCCTCAAGGAAGACCTCTCAGTGTCTGAATCAAGAGCCCACATATTGGACTTGCCATGCCCCTAGGCCCCCAAACTTAAACAGAGGTGGGGTTATCCAGTTGTCCCTCCCAAGGACTCTGCTCTGGAATCCCTCTTTTATTGGCACACATGAGGTACATAAAATAAAATAAAAAACAGAAAGGACACCTCCCATCCCACAGAATGTACCCAAACTCTTGGGATTGGGTCAAATCCTCAGAGAAGGAAAGCCGTCCACAACCCATGAGGCCACGCCAGCATTCGACCCACATTGTTGACACAAATCCAGAGACAAAACCTGAGCAAGCACCTCAAACTCACCCTTTTTCATATCCCGAAGTGTTATCATGGTCTATAGATTGGGCGGGCCATACCTATGTCCCCAATCCTAAGCGGAATTTGTGTTTTCAGACTTCTGTCCCCACAGGCCTGGCCCACACAGCCTCAAGGCTGGGCCCCTAGAGCCAAACTCAGAATTGTGCCAGGGGATTTCTGCCCATTCCATTGGCCACAACCCTATAGATTTGGAGAAACTCCAAAATCCCGAGACCATTCCCAATATTATAGGCTGCCCAGGACAAACAGGGGCGATCTTACACAAGCCGAGCAACTACCTCCCCTCAGATCCATAGACACGTATCCCCAGGAAAGAGATTGAACCAGACAGGCACCTAGGCCCTAATCATATCCATGGCTCTTGTTTCCAGGCATCTCTCCTCAGAGGCCTGGTTTCCAATACCAGCATTTGGGAGATTCCTTAGGCACTCATCAAAACAATTCTCTTCTCTACATAGGAAACGTACTCTTTAGAGCTCCATCAAAACCTCCGGTTATGAACATCCCTCAAGGCCCCCGATCAAGCACCCCATTCCAAGGTCTCCATGGACACAAATGCACATTATGACCCATCCTCAACTCACCCATTTCAACACACCCGCCTCGGTTGCTCCCCTAGATCCAGCAGATCGAACTTCCCTTGGCGCTATGAGACACCTGGAATGGGAGGCAGGCTGCACAGGCATCCATCCTTAGAACCCTGCTCTGGATAACTTCCTTATGGGATGTCCTGGAGCCATCCAGCAGGTCTCGACTGTCCCACGGAAGGAATCATTGCGGTTTGGAGCATCTCACAATTCCCATCATGGGAAAACCTCCATGGCCTCGTGACACCCTCCCCTTCATGAAGGGGCCGTCATGGACAGAAACTCCAACCTGAGCCAACGTCTGATCCTAGCTCTGTCTTCAGGTACACGGGATCTCGAATCATCTCTGCAAACGGTTCCTGCCGTCCCCTCACCCCGAAATCTAAGTCTGGCTTGTGTTCTCAGAATTTTTTCCTCACACTCCTGGCCCACAAGCCTTCCAGTTTGGGAATTCTGGAGCCACTATGTGGCACTGTGTCTTCCTTCCAGAAGAAAAACGTTGCCCTCTGGGGCTACCCAGTAACCACAAATGAGTACCAACCTGCACGAAACTCGACTGCACCCCAATGATACAGTCTAGCCTGGGCACTAATTCCCTGTCTGCCACAGCCTGAGCCTGCACCTCCAAACCCACACTCAACAGCTGGCCGAACACTGATCACAGTCACACCATGGCCTTAGGTCTTCATCTCTTCCCAACCTCAGTTTTCAGGCTTCAGAACCTAGACCTTAAATCCAATCACAGTCCAGGAGTGAAAGTGTTGCAGAAATTAGAACTCCTTCTTCCCCATGGCCAGAAAACTTGTGGTTGCCATATTGTGCAACGTTCAGTGTAGGAGAAACCAGCATGGTACATTAGGCCACGCCCTGACTTGAGGGGCTCCTTGGGCACAAAAACACATTGTGAAACTCAATGTGAGCCCTTTGCTCAAGGAAGGCCTCTCAGTGTCTGGACCAAGAGCCCACATATGGGGCTTGCCATGTTCTTAGGTCCCAATGTTAACCAGAGGTCTGGTTGTCCAGTCGCCCCTCCCCAGGACTCTGCTGTGGAATCCCTCTTTTGGTGGTCCACCTGACGTAAAAAAAAAAAAAAACAGTAAGGCCTCCTCCCTTCCCACAGAATGACCCCAAACTCTTGGTATTGGGTCAAATCCCCAGAAAGGGAGCCTCATCGATGGCCCATGAGGACCCCCGGACATTCCATGGCAATTGGTGACACCTATCTAGAAAAAAATAAGCATGAGCAAGCACCTCACTTTCGCCCTTTGTTCATATCCCGAAGAGTTCTCCTCACGGTCTATATATCAGGCCGGCCATACCTACAGACCCAAACCTAAGTGGAGTTTGTGTTTTCAGACTTTTGTCCAAATAGCCCTGGACCACACACGCTCCACACTTGGGTCCCTGGAGCCACACCTCAGGACTGTGCTTCCCTTTCAAGAGAATTCTTCCCATTCCATTGGACACAACCTTGCAAATTAGGAAAAACCTCCAAAGTTACCGAGGCCATCCCAATAGTGTAGGCCGCCCAGGACAAACAGGTGTGATCTCAAACCAGCTGAGCAACTACCTCCACTCAGACAAAAGATGTCCCCAGAGAAGAATATTGAACCGGACAGGCCCCTAGGCCCTAATCAGATCCATTGCTTTGGTTCCCAGGCATCTCTCCTCAGAGGCCTCATTTCCAATACCAGCAAATGGTGGTTTCCTGAGGCACCAATAAGAACAAATCTCGTCTCCCCATGGAAAACTTGCTCATTGGAGCTTTGTTATAACCTCTGGTTAGGAGAATCCATCAGGGCCCTGGTGCCACTGCCCCATACCAAGGTCTCAATGGACTCAAACCAACATTAAGACCATCCTCAGGAAAGTCCATTTCAACTCATTTAAGACCATCCTCAGGAAAGTCCATTCCAACTCAGCCCCCTCTGATGCTATCCCAAGCCAGCAGATCAAACGTTTCTTGTTGCTAGGAGACAATTGGAATTGAGGCTGTCTGCCCAGGCATCCATACTTAGAACCCTGTTCTGGAAAAATACCTTAGGAGACGTCCTGGAGCCATCCAACAAATCTTAATTGTCCCACAGAAGGAATCCTTGCGGTTTGGAGCATCTCACAACTCTAATAGTGGGAAAACCCCCATGGCCCCATAATGCCCCCCCTTCATGAAGGGGCCAACATGGACAGAAACTCCAACCTGAGCCAAAGTCTGATCCTCGACCTGACTTCAGACTCATGAGATCTCAATTCAGCTCTGCAGAGTGTGCCTGCCATGTCCATTCCCCGAAACCTAAGCCTAGCTTGTGTTCTCAGACTTCCGTCCTCACTCTCCTGGCCCACAAGCCCTCCAGTTTGGGAATTCCGAAGCCACAATGCAGCACTCTGCCTGCCCTCCAGAAGAAAAATTTTGCCCTATGCTGCTAATAAGAAACCCCAAATGATTATCTAATGCATGCCACTCGACTGTAAAGCAATTATACAGACTACCCTGAATACTAATGACCTGTCTGGCACAGCCTGAGACAAGACATTCCAAACGACACCTAGACAGCTGGCTCCAACCTGGACACAAGGGACCCGCTATGGCTGTAGTTTGTCATCTCTTCCCAACCTCGGTTTTCAGGCTTCAGAACCTAGACCTTATCTCCAATCACTGCCCAGGGGTGAACATGATTCAGAAATTAGAATTCCTCCTTCTCCTGGCCAGAAACCTTGTGGTTGGCATGTTGTCCAACGTTCAATGTGGGAAAACGTGCATTGTCGGAAAGGCCCCGCCAGTGCTTGAGGGCCGCCTAGGGCACAGACATGCATTGTGACCTGTAGCGTGAGTCCCGTATTAAAGTAACGCCTCTCAGTGGCTGGACCAAGATCCTGCATATGGGGCTTGTCATATCCATAGGCCCCCAGGCTTGACCAGAGAGCGAGTATTCCAGTTGTCAGTACCCACTGCTATGCTCCAGAATCCCTCTACTGGGTGGACACATGAAGCAGAAAACAGGACTCTTCCTTTCCCACAGAATGAACCCAAACTCTTGGGGGCTGGACAAACTACCAGAGAGGGAGACTTCTACGATCCAGGAGGCAACTCCTACATTAAACGGCCATTGTGGACAAAATATCCAGAGACAAAAGACTGAGCGACTGCCTCCCTCTCACCCTTCTTTCATATCCAGAGGAGCTCCCCTCACGGACTGTAGATCAGGCCTGCCATAACCTCGGCCCCAAACCTGAGCTGAGTTTGGGTTTTTGGATGTCTGTCTGCACAGCCGTGGCCCACACCGCCTCCAGGCTGGGGTCTCTGGAGCCACACCACAGAACTGTGCCTGCTCTCTCCTAAGAAACTGCCCGTTCCATTGGCCACAACTCTACAAAATAGTAGAAACCTCAAGGTCCCCAAGGACATCCCACTACCGCAAGCCGCACTGGACAAACAGGGGCATTATGACACCAGCTGAGCAACTACTACCTCCATGCAGACACACAGACTGATATCTGCAAAGACAGAAGATAGAACCAGACAGGCCCCTAGGCCCTATTATGAACTCTTGCTTTGGTGTCCAGGTATCACTCCTCAGAGGCCTGGGTTCGAAGACCAGCATATGGGGCTATCCTGAGGCACCAGACAGAACACCTCTCATCTCCGCATGGAAAGCTTCCTTGTTGGAGTTGTGTCAAACCCTTCGGGTTGGAGAATCCTGCAGAGTCCCTTAGCTACTGCCACATTCCAAGGTCTCCATGGCCACCAACCAACATTATGACTCATCCGCAGAAAGTCCATTTAAACTCAGCCTTCTGGGTAGCTCACCCAAGAGCCCGCAGATTGAGCGTGCCTTGTCTCGACCAGGCAATGGGAAGGTGAGTTGGCGTTTCTCGGCATCCATGCTTAGGCCCCTGCTCTCGAGTCTTTCTGTATGGGGCATCCTGGAACCATCCAATAGTACTCGACTGTCCTGAAGAAGGAAACTTTGAAGTTTGGAGCAGCTCACAACTCCCAGTGTAGGGAAACCTCCCTGGCCTCATGATGCCCCCACCCCCTTCAGGAAGGGGCCGTCATGGACACAAACTCCAGCTTGAGGCAACATCTGGTACTCGCCCTGACCTCAGATGCAGGAGATCTCGATTCAGCCTCTGCACAGTGGGCCCAAACCTCTGCTACCTTGTGTTTTCAGACTTCCTTCATCACACTTCTGACAAACATGTCCTCAAGACTTGGAATTCTGGAAACAAAATGCAGCCCTATGCTCGCCCTCCAGAAGAAAAACGTTGCTCTATGGGGATCTCCATTAACCCCAAATGAGGATCAACCTGCTCGGTTCTCGACCTCACCCCAATTGGATTGTTCGGGTTGTCCATTCATCCCTCCCCAGAGCTCTGCTTTGAAATCCCTCTTTTGGTGGGACACCTGAGGTAACAAACTAAAAGGACTCCTCCCATCCTTCAGATTGACCCCAAACAATTGGGATTGGACCAAATTCACAGAGAGGAAGTCTCGTCCATGGCCCATGAGGCCTCCCCTAGATTCCACAGCCATCGTTGACAACAAATCCAGAGACAAAAGTCTGAGCAAGCGCCTCACACTCGCTCTTTTGTCGTATCCCAAATAGTTCTCCTCACGGTCTGTAGATCGGGCCTGCCATACCTACTTCCCAAACCTAAGCCGAGTTTGTGTTTTCAGACTTCTGTCCCCACATTCCTGGCCCACAGACCCTTCAGGCTGGGGCCCCTGGAGCCACACATCAGGACTGTGCCTGTCCATACCACGGGAATTCTGCCCATTCCATTGTCCACCATCTTACAAATTAGGAAAAACCTCCAGAGTCCCCAAGGACATCCCAATAATGTAGGCCGCCCAGGACAAACAAGGGTCATCTGAAACCAGTTGAGCATCTACCTCTACTCAGCGTAGATGGATGTCCCCAGAGAAGAAGATTGAATCAGACAGGCCCCTAGGCCTGAATCAGATTCATTGCTTTCGGTTACAGGTATCTCTCCTCAGAGGCCCTGGTTTCCAATATTAGCATATGGGGATTTCATGAGGCAGCAATCAGAACAAATCTCTTCTCCACATGGGAAAATTATCCTTTGAAGATGTTTCAAAACCTCCAGTTAGGAGAATACTTCAGGGCCTGTGTGCCACTGCCCCATTACAAGGTCTCCATAGACACAAAAACACATTAGGACCCATCCACAGGAGAGTCCATTTCAACTGTGTGTATTCGGTTGCTCCGCGAGATCCAGCAGATGTAAATTGTCTTGTTGCTAGGAGACAATTGGAATGTGAGGTGGCATACCACGCCATCCATCCTTAAAACCCTGCTCGGAATCGTTGGCCTGGAGCCAACCAACAGGTCTCAATTGTCCTGCAGAAGAATCTTTGCAGTTGGGAGTTTCTCAGAACTTGCATCGTGAGAGAACCCCCATGGCCACATGATCCCCCCCCTTCATAAAGGGGCCATCAGGGACATAAGGTCCTACCTGAGCGATCGTCTGATCCTCACCCTGACTTCAGATACACGAGATCTCGGTTCAGGTCTGTAGATTGGCCTGCCATGTCCTCATCTAGAAACCTAAGCCTTGCTTGTGTCCTCAGACTTCTGTACACAGACTACTGGCTCACAAGCCCTCCAGTTTGGCAATCCAGAACTACAATGCAGCACTCTACCTGTCCTGCAGAAGAAATACATTGCCCTCTGGGGCTACCTAGAAACCCCAAATGAAGATCAACCTGCACGACACTTGGCTATACCCAAAATATATAGGATGACATGGGCAATAATGCCCTTTCTGACACAGCCCTGAGACTGGACCTCATATGCCCACCCAGACAGCTGTCTACAAACTGAGAACTTCAGACCCCCCATGGCCTTAGGTCGTTATCCCTTCCCAACCTCAGTTTTCAGGCTTCAGAACCTAGACCTTATCTCCAATCACTGCCCAGGTTTGAAAATGATGCAGAAATCAGAACTCTTTCCCGATGGCAGGAAAACTTGTGGTTGGCTTGTTGTCCAACGTTCAGTGTAGTGGAAACCAGTGTGTCCCTTGAGGCCCCGCCATTGCTCGCGGTCCAGATAGGTAGCAAACACACATTGTGACCCTCAGCCTTAGCCCAGTCCTCAGGTAAGGCCTCTCAGTGGCTGGATGAAGAGACAGCATATTGGGCTTTCATGCCCATAGGCCCCAATTTTTAACCATAGTTCGTGTTGTCCCTTCACTCTTCCCCAGGGCTCTGCTTTGGAATTCCTCTTTTGGTGGGACACCTGATGTAACATCCCTGAAAGGAGTCCTCCATCCAACAGATTGACGAAAAACAATTGGGATCGGGCCAAATCCACGGAGAGCAAGATTCGTCCATGGCCCATGAGGCCTCCTCGACCTTCCACGGCAATCGCTGATACAAAAATCCAGAGACAAAGGCCTAAGCAAGTGCCTCAGACTCGCCCTATCTTCATATCCTGAAGATGTCTTCTCATGGTTTGTAGATCGGGCCTGCCATACCTACGTCCCCAAACATAAGCTGAGTTTGTGTTTTCAGGCTTCTGTCCTCAACGTCCTGGGCCACATACCCTCCAGGCTGGGGACCATGGAGCCACACATTAGGACTGTGCCTACCCAATCCATGGGAATTCTGCCCATTCCATTGTCCAAAATCGAACAAATTAGGAGAACCCTCCAAAGTCCCTGAGGCCATCCCAATAGTATAGGTCGCCCGGGACAAAAAAGGGCAGTCTGACACCAGCTGAGCATCTACCACCACTCATACCCTAGAAGGATGTCCCCAGAGAAGAAGAGTGAACCAGACAGGACCCTAGGCCAAAATCGAATCCATTGCTTTGGTTTACAGGCATGTCTCCTCAAAACCCTGGATGCCAATACAAGCATTGGGGTTTTCCTGAGGTAACCATCAGAACAAACCTCGTCTCCACAAGGAAACTTGTGCATGGGAGCTATGTCAAAAGCTGAGGAGAATACTTCAGGGTCGCGGTGCCACCGCCCCATTCCAAGGCCCTCATGGACACAAAAAAACACATTAGACCCATCCTCAGGAAAGTCCATTTCAACTCAGCCACCCCGGTTGCTCACGCAGAGCCATCATGTCTAAACTGTCTTGTCGCTAGGAGACAATTGGAATGCGAGGCGGGCTTCCCAGGCATCCATCCTCGAACGTTGCTCTGGACTCATCCATATGGGATGTCCTGGAGCTGTCCAACAGGTCTCAATTGTCCCGCAGAAGGAATCCTTGGAGGGGGCATCCCACCACTCCCAACGTGGGAAAACCTCCACGGCCTCGAGATTAGGCTCCCTTTATGAAGGGGCCGTCATGAACAGAAAATCCAAGCTGAGCCAACGTCTGATCCTTGCTGTGACTTCAGATGCATGAGATATTGATTCAGATCTTCAGGGAGTACATGCCGTGCCCTCTCCCTGAAACCCAAGACTAGCTGTCCCTAGGACCCAATATTAACCAGATTTCTGGTTGTCCAATCGTCCCTCCCCAGGGCTCTACTCTGGAATCCTTCATTTGGTGGGACCCCTGAGTTTGAAAAACAAAACAAAACAAAACAACAACAACAAAAAACGGACTTCTTCCGTCCCAAGAATGACCCCAAACTCTTTGGATTGGGCCAAATACCCAGGGAGTAAGACTCGTCCATTTCCCATGAAGTCACCCGGAAATTTCATGACCATGAATGGCATGATATCCAGAGATAAATACTTGAGCAAGAGCCTCACACTTGCCTTTTTTTTCATATCCCGAAGAGTTCTCCTCATGGTCTGTAGATTAGTCCTGCCATACCTATGACCCGAAACATAAGCCGAGTTTCTGTTTTTGGACAACTGTCCAAATAGCCCTGGCCTACACAGCCTACAGGCTTAGGCCCCTGGAGCCAAGCTGAGGACTGTACTTGCCCTCTCCAAGGGAATTCTGTGTGCCCATTCCAATGAACACAACGCTACTAATAGGATAAATCTCCAAAGTCCCTGAGGCCATCCCAATAGTGGTGGCTTCTCAGGACAAACAGGAGCAATCTGAGACCATCTGAGAACCTACCTGCACTCAGACTTGTAGATTGATATCCCGAGATGTTAAAAAGAAACGAACAGGCCCCTAGGCCCTAATCGGATCCATTGCTTTGGTTTCCAGGCGTCTCTCCTCAGAGGCCTGGATTTCAGTACCAGCATATGGCTGTTTCTTGACTCACCCACCAGAACAAATATCATCTATACATGGGAAACTTGCACGTGGGAGTGATGTCAAAGCCTCTGTTTAGGAGAACCCTTCATGGCCCCAGTGCCACCACGTCATTCCAAGGTATCCATAGACACAAAAACACATTAGGACCCATCCACAGGAGAGTCTATTTCAACTCAGCGTATTCGGTTGCTCCGCGATATCCGGCAGATATAACTTGTCTTGTTGCTAGGAGACAATTGGAATGCGAGGTGGGCTACCCAGCCATCCATCCTTAGAACCCTGCTAGGAATCGTTAGCCTGGAGCCAACCAACAGGTCTCAATTGTCTTGCAGAAGAATCTTTGAAGTTGGGAGCTTCTCACAACTCCCATCGTGACAAAACACCCATGGCCTCGTGATCCCCCGCACCTTCATTAAGTGGCCCTCAGAGACATAAGGTCCAACCTGAGCGATCATCTGATCCTCACCCTGACTTCAGATGCACGAGATCTCGGTTCAAATCTGTAGATTGTGCCTGCCATGTCCTCACCCAGAAACCTAAGCCTAGCTTGTGTCCTCAGACTTCCATCCTTAGACTAATGGCCCACAAGCCCTCCAGTTTGGCAATCCAGAATTATAATGCAGCACTCTGCCTGCCCTCCAAAAGAAAAACATTGCCTTCTGGGGCTAACCAGAAACACCAAATGAAGATCAACCTGCAAGCCACTAGGCTGTACCCAAAATATATAGGCTAACCTGGGCAATAATGCCCTTTCTGACAGAGCCTGAGCCTGGACCTCCTGGCCCCACCCATACAGCTGGCCACTCATTGAGCACATCGGACCAGCCATTGCCTTAGGTCATTATCTCTTCCCAGCCTCGGTTTTCAGGAATTAGAACATAGGCCTTATCTCCAATCACTGTCCATGTTTGAAAATGATGCAGAAATCAGAACTCTTTCCCGATGGCAAGAAACCTTGTGGTAGGCTTGTTGTATAATGATCAGTGTAGTGGATACCAGTGTTTCCAATGATGCTCGGCCACTGCTCGCAGGCCACATAGGTGGCAAACACACATTGTGACCCTCAGCCTTAGCCCAGTCCTCAGGTAAGGCCTCTCAGTGGCTGGATGAAGAGACAGCATATTGGGCTTGCCATGCCCTTAGGCCCCAATTTTTAACCATTGTTCAGGTTGTCCCTTCACTCTTCCCCAGGGCTCTGCTTTGGAATTCATCCTTTGGTGTGACACCTGAGGTAACAAACCTGAAAGGACTCCTCCCATCCCACAGATTGACGAAAAACAATTGTGATCGGGCCAAATACACAGAGAGCAAGATGTGTCCATGGCCCATGAGGCCTCCCCAACATTCCACGGCCATTGCTGATACAAAATCCAGAGACAAAAGCCTGAGCATGCGCCTCAGACTAGCTCATTCTTCATATCCTGAAAAGTTCTTCAGATAAGAACCTACACGACACTCGAATGCACCCAAAATATATAGTCTAACTTGGGCACTAATGCACTGTCGGACAACCTGAGCCCCGACCTCGTGACCAACACACAGAGACAGCTGACCGCACACTGAGCACATCAGATCCGCCATGGCCTTAGGTCATCATCTCTTCCCTACCTCAGTTTTCAGCCTTCAAAACCTAGAACTTATCTCCAATCACTGCCCAGGGGTGACTGTGATGCAGAAATCAGAACTCTTCCTTACCCATGGCAAGAAAACCTTGTGGTTGGCATGTTGTCCAACGTTCAGTGTAGGAGAAACCAGCATTCACCCTGAGGCCACGCCCACATCCTTGAGTGCGACGAGGCATAAACACGCATTGTGACCCTCACCGTGAGTCCTGTCCTCTAGTACGTCCTCAGTGGCTGGACCATTAGATGTCATAATGGGCTTGACATGTCCCTAGGCCCCAATTTTTAACCAGATTTCTGGTTGTCCAGTCGCCCCTCCCCAGGGCTCTACTCTGGAATCCCTCATTTGGTGGGACACCTGAGGTTAAAAAAACAAAACAAAAAACAAATCAAGAACAACAGAACAACGGACTTCTTCCATCCCACAGAATGACCCCAAACTCTTTGGATATGGCCAAACCCCCAGAGAGTTAAGACTCGTCCATTTCCCATGAAGTCACCCGGAAATTTCACGACCATGTGTGACACGATAATCACAGACAAAAACTTGAGCAAGAGCCTCACACTCGCCCTTTTTTCATATCCCAAATAGTTCTCCTCATGGTCTGTAGTTCAGTCCTGCCATACCTATGACCCGAAACATAAGCTGAGTTTGTGTTTTCAGACAACTGTCCAAACAGCCCTGGCATACACACCCTACATGCTCAGGTCCCTGGAGCCAAACCTGATGACTGTGCTTGCACTCTCCAATGGAATTGTATGTGCCCATTCCAATGGCCTCAACCCTACTAATAGGATAAAACCTCCAAAGTCCCTGAGGCGATCCCAATAGTGGTGGCTTCCCAGGACAAACAGGGGCAATCTGGGCCCATCTGAGAACCTACCGGCACTCAGACCCGTAGACTGATGTCCCCAGAGGTAAAAAAGGAAACGAACAGGCCACTAGTCACCTGACGGATCCATTGCTTTGGTTTCCAGGCATCTCTCCTCAGAGGCCTGGATTTCAATAACAGCATATGGCTGCTTCTTGACTCACCCATCAGAACAAATCTCATCTACACATGGGAAACTTGCACGATGGAGCTGTGTGAAAGCCTCTCATTAGGAGAACCCTTCAGGGCCCCAGTGCCACCGCTTCATTCCAAGGTCTCCATAGACACAAAATCATATTAGGACATATCCACGGGAGAGTCCATTTCAATTCAGCCTCCTCGGTTGCTCCCCCTTATCCAGCAGATCTAACCTGTCTTGTTGCTTGGAGACAATTCGAATGCGAGGTGGCCTACCCAGCCATCCATCCTTAGAACCCTGCTCGGAATCGTTGTCCTGGGAGCCAACCAACAGGTCTCAATTGTCCTGCAGAAGAATCTTTGCAGTTGGGATCTTCTCACAACTCCCATCGTGGGAAAACACCCATGGCCTCGTGATCAACAACCCCTTCAAGAAGGGGCCATCAGAGACAGAATGTCCAACCTGAGCGATCGTCTGATCCTCGCCCTGACTTCAGATGCACGAGACCTCGATTCAGGTCTGTAGATTGTGCCTGCCATATCCTCACCCAGACACCTAGGCCTAGCTTGGTGTGCTCAGACTTCCGTCCTCAGACTGCTGGCCCACAAGCCCTCCAGTTTGGCCATCCAGAACTACATGCAGCACTCAGCCTGCCCACTAGAAGAAAAACATTGCCCTCTGGTGCTACCCAGAAACCACAAAAGAGGATCAACCTGCACGCCATTTTGCTGTACCCCCAAATATAAGGGATGTCCAGGGCACTAATGCCCTTTCTGACACAGCGTGAGCCTGGACCTCCTGGCCCCACCCAGACAGCTGGCTACACACTGAGCACATCGGACCCGCCATGGCCTTAGGTCGTCATCTCTTCTCAACCTCGGTTTTCAGGCTTCAGAACCTAGACCTTATCTCCAATTATGGCACGGGTTTGAAAATGATGCAGAAATCAGAACTCTTTCCCCATGGCAAGAAACCTTGTGGTTGGCATGTTGTCCAAGTTTCAGTGTAGTTGAAACCAGTGTGGCCCATGAGGCCCCGCCCATGCTTGCGGGCCACATTGGTCACAAACACACATTGTGACCCTCAGCCTGAGCCCAGTCCTCAGGTAAGGCCTCTCAGTGGCTGGATGGAGAGACAGCATATTGGGCTTGCCATGCCCCTAGGCCCCAATTTTTAACAGTAGTTCGGGTTGTCCCTTCACTCTTCCCCAGGGCTCTGCTTTGGAATTCCTATTTTGGTGGGACACCTGAGGTAACAAACCTGAAAGGAGTCCTCCCATCCCACAGATTGACGAAAAACAATTGTGATCGGGCCAAATACACAGAGAGCAAGATGCGTCCATGGCCCATGAGGCCTCCCGAACATTCCACGGCCATCGCTGATAAAAAATCCAGAGACAAATGCCTGAGCACGCGCCTCAGACTCGCTCATTCTTCATATCCTGAAGAGTTCTTCAGATAAGAACCTACACTGCACTTGAATGCACCCAAAATATATCGTCTAACCTGGGCACTAATGCACTGTCTGAAGACCTGAGCCTGACCTCGTGACCAACACACAGACAGCTGACCGCACACTGAGCACATCAGACCCGCCATGGCCTTAGGTCATCATCTCTTCCCTACCTCATTTTTCAGGCTTCAGAACCTAGACCTTATATCCAGTCACTGCCCAGGGGTGACTGTGATGCAGAAATCAGAACACTTCCTTACCCATGGCAAGAAACCTTGTGTTTGGCATGTTGTCCAACGTTCAGTGTAGGAGAAAACCAGCATTCACCCTGAGGCCACGCCCATTCTTGAGTGCGACGAGGGTATAAACACGCATTGTGACCCTCACCGTGAGTCCTGTCCTCTAGTATGTCCTCTCAGTGGCTGGACCATTAGATGTCATAATGGGCTTGACATGTCCCTAGGCCCCAGTTTTTAACCAGATTTCTTGTTGTCCAGTCGCCCCTCCCCAGGGCTCTACACTGGAATCCCTCATTTGGTGGTGCACCTGAGGTTGAAAAAACAAAACAAAACAAATCAAACAACAACAGAACAACGGACTTCATCCATCCCACAGAATGACCCCAAACTCTTTGGATGTGGCCAAACCCCCAGAGATTAAGACTCGTCCATTTCCCATGAAGTCACCCGGAAATTTCACGACCATGAGTGACACGATATCCAGAGACAAAAAACTTGAGCAAGAGCCTCACCCTCGCCGTTTTTTCATATCCTGATGAGTTCTCCTCATGGTCTGTAGAGCAGTCCTGCCATACCTATGACCCGAAACATAAGCCGAGTTTGTGTTTTCAGACAACTCTCCAAACAGCGTTGGCCTACACACCCTACAGGTTCAAGCCCCTGGAGCCAATAAACATTAAGACTGGGCTTGCCCTCTCCAAGGGAATTGTATGTGCCCATTCCAATGGCCACAACCCTTCTAATGGGATAAACCTCCAAAGTCCCTGAGGCTATCCCAATATTTGTGGGCTTCCCTGGACAAACAGGGGCAATCTGGGGCCCATCTGAGCACCTACCGGCACTCAGACCCATAGACTGATGTCCCCCAGAGTAAAAAGGAACGAACAGGCCCATAGGCACCTATCGGATCTATTGCTTTGGTTTCCAGGCATCTCTCCTTAGAGGTCCTTAGAACCCTTAGAACCCTGCCCTTGCGTCGTTCCTTATGGGACATCCTTGAGCCATCCAACAGGTTCGACTGTCCCACAGGAATCTTTGTTCATGGACCACCTCACAACTCATATCATGGAAAGCTTCCAAGGTCACATGATGCCCCCAATCTTCATGAAGGCGGATCATGGAAAGAAACTCCAACCTGAGTCAACGGCTGATCTCGCCTTGACTTCAGATGCACGAGGTCTTGATTAAGCTCTTCAGAGTGCACCTCCTGTGCCCTCACCCCAAAACCTAAGCATAGCTAGTTATCTCAGACTTCCGTCCTCACTCTCCTGGACCATACGCCCTCCATTTTGGGATTTCCGATGACACAGTGCTGCACTCTGCCTGCCCTCTAGAAGAAAAACGTAGCCCTATGGGTCTACCCAGAAACCTCAAATGAGGATAAACCTGCATGCCACTCAACTGTACACCAATTATATAGTCTAGCCTGTGCACTAATGCCCTGTCTGACACAACCTGAGGCCTGAATTCCCAACCGACACCCAGACAGCTTGCCGTACACTGAGAACATCTGAACCGCCATGGCCTTAGTTTGCCATCTCTTTCCAACCTGGTTTTCAGGCTACAGAAACCTAGACCTTATCTCTACTCATTTCCCATGGGTGAACGTGATGCAGAAATCAGAACTCCTCCTTCCCTCTCACCAGAATCTTGTGGTTGGCATCTTATCCAAAGTTCAGTGTAGGACCCCTGTAGGACCTACAGGAGTAGTAGTAGAGCCCCTGAGGGTAGTGTAGGGTCCCTGAGGCCCTGCCCATGCTTAAGAGCTGCGGTGGGCACAAACACACATTGGGACCCTCAGTTTGAGCCCTGTCCTCAAGTAAAGCCTCTCAGTGGCTGGACCATGAGCCCGCATATGGGGCCTGCCATGCCCCAAGTCACCCAATCTTAACCAGAGGTAGAGACATCTAGTCACCCCTACTCAGGGCTCTGCTCTGGAATCCCTCTTTGGTGGGACATTTGAAGTAAGTAAACACAGAAAGGATTCCTCCCACCCACAGAATGACCCCAATCACTTGGGATCAGGCCATCCCCAGAGAGAAAGATCGTCCATGGCCCATGAGGCCATGCCCCCGACATTCCACGGCCACTATTGTCACAAAATCCAGAGACATAAGCCTCACCCTTAGGTCATAGCCCAAAAAATTCTCCTCATATTCTGTAGATCGGGCCTGCCATACCTACGTCCCCAAACCTAAGCCAAGTTTGTGTTTTCAGACTTCTATCCTGACATCCCCCTGTCCCACACACCCTCCAGGCCTGAGGCCCCTGGAGCCACACTTCAGGACTGTGCCTGCCCTCTTCAAGGAAATTCTTCCCATTCCATTGGCCACAACCCTACAGATTAGGAGAAAACCTCCAAAGTCCCAGAGGCCATTCCAATAGTGTAGGCCGCCCAGTACAAAGAGGGGTGATCTGTCACAAGCTGAGCAACGACCCTCAACTCACCCGTAGACAGATATCCCAAGAGAAAGGTATTAAACTGGACAGGACCCCCCCTAGAACGTAATTGGTTCCATTGCTTTTGTTTCTAAGCATCTCTCCTCAGAGGCCTGTTTTCCAATACCAGCATATGGGGGATTCCAGAGATACCAATCAGAACAAATCTTGTCTCCACATGGGAAACTTATCCTTTGGAGCTCTGTAAAAAACCTCCAGTTAGGAGAAAGCTTCAGGTAACCGGAGCCCACCGCCCTATTCCAAGGTCTCCATGGACACAAACCCGCATTATGACCATTCGGCAGGAGAGTACATTTCAACTCAGCCCCGTTGATTACTCCCCCAGAGCCAGAGTATCAAAACTGCCTTGTCGCTAGGAGACAACTGGAATGCAAAGCAGACTCTCTAGGCATCCATCGTTGGAATCCTGCTCTGGCGCGCGTTCCATATGGGATGTCCTGGGAGCCTTCCAACAGGTCTTGACTGTCCTCTGCAGAAGGAATCCTTGCAGATTGGAGCATCTCACAACTCCTATCGTGGGAAAACCTACATGGCCTCATGAGATGCTCCCCTTTATAAAGGGCCATCATGGACAGAAACTCCAACCTGAGCCAACTTCTGATCCATTGCTTTGGTTTCTATGTATCTCTCCTCAGAGGCCTGGTTTCCAATATCAGAATATGGGGGTTTCCTAAGGAAACAATCAGAACAGATCTCATCTCCACATGAGAAACTTGCTCTTTTGAGCTGTGTCAATACCTCAGGTTAGGAGGATCCTTCAGCGCTGGCGCCTGGCACCATGGCCCAATTCCAAGGTCTCCAAGGACACAAACTTACATTATGATCCATCCTCAGGAGAGTCCATTCCAAATCAGCCCCCTCGGCTGCTCACCCAGAGCCAGCAGATCAAACCTGCCCCCAGTTGTCACTAGGAGACAGTTGGAATGCGAGGTGGGCTGACCAGGCATCCATCCTTAGAACCCTGCTCTGGAGAATTTTCTTTATGGGACCGTCTTGAATCCAACCAACTGTCTTGACTGTCTCGCAGAAT